>NW_027137927.1:233944-500441 GCF_003813185.1 Lentinus tigrinus ALCF2SS1-7
GTGCAATCCGGCCCGGCACTTTGCAAGCACAGGAATCCTCGGAAGTGTTTGGAGATTTTGCTGATGCAGGGTTCCTGCAGGTCCTCACATTCGACCTTGCCCTGCTGCTGTTGGCTGGCAGCGCTGAAGATGTATGGGATCTGTGTGATTGACGTGCACGCATGCGGCATTGCAACAGCGACGTTTCGATACCGATAGCCGCCGTTGGCCGCTTGCAACGATGTCTCTTATTGGCGGAGCACGTATGCCTTGAGTAGTCGTCGTCCAAAATGATATGGCACATCAGACCGCTCGCGTCCAAGAGTTTGGACAGGCGTGCTGGGGGTCGACCGAGGGTGTCGGTCGTTAATATAGTCATAGTTCAATGGGGGCTGCATTGGGACACTAGGTCCCTCGCCGGCTTACAACGATGTCTCCTTATACTTGAGCCTCAGACATCGCCGCCCGCGCGCTGGGATCTAGAAACCAGCATGAGCCAGGGACACACTGTGAGACGAGGCGAGCAGAGTGAGTGCGACATGGCTCACCATTGCCTAAGCATAGACCGGATCGGTCCCAAGGAGGTGGCGTTGGATTAGTCTTCGCATAGGCGAACCATAGCTGACGATTCGCCGCGTGTATGCTGTCTGCCTCGGAAGGCCCTACATAGTGCAGTTTCTGTCGCCATGGCCAGTAGTGGGATGCATTCAGCGCTCATTAGATCATATCAAGTGATGTTCATGGGCTTACTTCGGATGTCGTTTGGGGCCTAGGAAAACCTGGAAACAACTCAGTCAGTCGCACAAGATCTTCGCTCATGAGGACGAGGAAGGAGATCTACTGACTGCGTACATGAACATGGAGGCGGTCACGCCAGTCAGGCAAACGATCCCCGAGTATACCGCGCCAGTAGTCCACGATCCGGGTCCTGACAGGTTCGTCATCTTCCACCGACACATAGATGCGAGCGTCGGACGGGATGGACCGCAGCTGCGCCTGCATTTCATCGTAGAAGAGTAGGCGTGCGATGCACCACCGCACCGGTGCGGTGAAGGGGTCGAAATACCCGAACAAGGTGAATGCGAAAGAAAGAACGCGCAGGGAGCTCACACGTGAGAGGGAGGAAATCATAGAAGAGATGAAATGGCGATAGCTTGCACGACGCGGAGGTGAAAGCAAAGAGTCCGTGTTTCCAATGTACGCTTCCTCAGATGTCAGAGCGTAGTTGACATGGAAGGTCTGGAGGGCAGATAGTGTCGGTACAAACATGGGATGCAGTCCTGCAAGTCATGGGGAAGCCTGGTGAGGTCGTGCTGGCAATGTGCCGCTAGGACCTCTGTGCACGCGACTTACCGAAATCCCGCGATGTGGCACCCCTGGTAGCTTGCAAGACTAGATGCAGCCGAGTCACTTCCTGTCCAAGGGCACCTGGCGGTGGGAAAGCCTTCGATTGCACATACATGCCCTGACGGTACAGCGAACATGAGCATGCGTCTGGAGAGCCAGATCACAGTGATAACGCTTACCCCGAGTGTGAGCTGCCGGAGCTGTCGGCATCGCGGAGGGGCCCTGGAGGCCGTCTGCATCGACTGGAGCTCCTGGCATTCAATCGCGAAACTTGCAGCAGACGGGCTGACACTCCCTAGACGGTACCAGGTCGGGGTGTCTCGATGGAGAGTGAGGGAGTGCAGGTCGTCGAGCGACCAGATGATCGTGAAGACATTGATGAGTGGCAGAGGGCAGTTCCACAATGTCAAGTGCCGGATCGGGGACTGAGAGATACGCGAGAGGAAATCGGCTGGGTATCTAGGATTGATATTGAGGTCGTAGAGGCTGAGAGTATGCATGTGGGGTAGACGGTGTTGAAGTAGGACCACAAAGGATGACTTCCCGGGTGGCCAATTCCAGAATTGCGGGTGACATACTCCATCGATGTACACCTCCTGGACAAGGCTAGCCAGGACACCAATATGCGCTGAGTCCTCAGTAAGCGTCCGGACGAAGAGAGATGCAACGGCTTCCGATAACAGATATACTCTGCGATAGAGCACCCATCGGCTCCTCCGAAGCCAGTGCTGGCAAACAAGGGCACAGTTCCGGAGGGTTGGGTAGTGAGAGCGGGGTTCTGATGCTCCACCATGCGAAGGTGCACCAACGATGTCGATTACCATCCACCAGATCTCCGGGGGGAGGTGTAAATCGCGGGACAAAGTAGAGTGCATGAATGCCAGAGATTGAGGTGAAAGCTGAACACGACCACTACACCCAGATATGCTCAGCGAGGCCATGTGTTCGAAGGGCGTCTGGGACGAAGGTCGTCTGATACTTATCCGTTACTTATCGGCGTTGTGACGTAAGCACGGTTCTGGTACTGATCTAGAAAATGTATTCTTGGGAAGCAGTTTAACCCAAGAGCATCGACCATCTGGTTTCCTGTTGGAGGAGATTCGAGATTGGCACTGCTGGCAGTCTACGTGTTGTGGAAGGACTCGGAAGGTTGACGTTATTACCGCTGAACATCATGATGTTTGAGGAGTGAGTGCAATAGCTGAGAACACTTTTCAACTTGTGAATAGAAGAATATTTGCCTCCGTTTCTATGCAAGTCCACAGTCAAGTCAGGAACCAGATTCGCGACTCGAGCAGCCAAGCGCCAGTGTCGGGAATGACCGGGGCGTCTAGCCGTCGCAGAAATGCCTCATTTCACCTGCCCGTCTCTTCCCCCCTCCCCCCTCTCCCTCCCCCTCTTCTACATGCGCCTTTGGTGCCCCTCGTGCCCCCTTGGATGTACTACAGGGTACAATGAAACGGTGCAGAGTGTCTCCGATGTTGTTTCTGTCGAGAAGCACACACGCCTGACTTGAACCATGCGCTATTTTGGCCTGAGCAGTGTTGTCGGCACTCCTCTGTACGGTACGTCTCTTCAGCGATCACCTTCTCTATATATCTGATGTGTATATCCAAACCTATGCTTTCAGCATCCTGTAGACCAGGTTGACTGACAGCATTACGTTATTCGTTCAAGTCTCCCAAGCGACTTTGCAGCCAGGCTCTATAGCTGCCGCATTCACCATCTCTATCATGTTTCTATGTGTCACCTAGCATTGCCTGTCTTCTCGATGAGGTGCACTGGTGCAGTACATGGGTACGTCTATCAATTCTCGTCTCCCCTTCCTTCGGGTTCTGCTCGAGCTGTCTCAAATGTATCGGCCGAGGGCACCCGCGCCCCCTCCCAACTTGAACTCCTCCTCAAGACTCGCCGCAAACTAATCGGCCTTTCAATAGTCTGGCAGACACGGGTTAGGCGAAGTCCGAGCGCCTTGGTCCTGCCTTGGACATGACTTGTTTGCGAACTCTTCTTTCTCTTCTTTCTCTCCTTCCCCTGTCTATTGGTAAAGTGCCGCCGGTGGTCGGCTGCTCCACAAAGATGTCGGGGTAACTCCAGAGCCATCTTACGCCTACATGACTGATTTTCAGGGTTGATTAGGTCTCAGAAGACGGTGTCTTCGCCCTCATCTGCCAATGGATCTTGGGCAACGAAATCGCGACATTACCGGAGGGGAGGGCTCTCAAGTCGCCGGAGGACGTCGACCTTGTGTACGTACCGACGGCGAGCTCCAGCCTTCCCAATAATGAGGACGTATACCACGAGGAATCCATTCTCGGCGTCGGTACAAGGTCTGCATTCATATATCCTCGCTCACCCCTTCCCCGGTCACCTGCACCCGATTCTTCCCCACAAGCATCCAGCGTTGGCTTATCCTATACACCCAGATCTCCCACCCGGCGCTCGCACTCACTGGCAATGCTACTATTCCCGCCGGAAGGGGCGAACGTGAGCTCACAATCTACTATCCTCAGTACTCAGGCAGCCATGCGTGGCGGACGTTCACGCGAGCAAATCTACCGGATCTACCTCGATGTTATCTGCCTATCTTGGCGACCTGGGCCTACCATCTTCGCTGGCGACGGAGGACCTCCCCAGTCGACTTGCGCTCCGTAGCTTCCCGCACCGTTACGCCTGGTCACGTCACCCGTCACTCGTAACGCTACGACAAAACTCGAACTCTCGCTGGTCGGTCCTCTAGGAGTCGTCTCGTTGCGACTGCTTGCATTTATCTCGCTACCTCGACACCATGGGACGCATGTGGCTCGACCATCCTGTGCTTTGGCACTCATCACGGATTTCGTCTGGGTATAACTCCACTGTGATGACTCTCGAACAATTCAAACTCATCAGGTCTCGCTGGCACAATGTATGTCCTTATCTCCGTCCAGGACATCTTTTTCGTCTTCGTGCTGACTCGCAACTCACGACTCAGTGGTACACGGCCGATTGGGACTACGCGCGAGCTACGGTATACTTTTTCTGCGCCGGAATCGCCTTCTTCATTCTCGTCAATATCTTGTTCCAACTCGGTCAGCGTACGCGGTAAGGATTGTCTGTTGATTATCCGCACCTTGTCGATTCACTCTCGATCCAGGATTGGCAGTCTTTTCCGCAAGGCTCCGTTGTACAGCAAGGTCATTGCGGCTTCAAGGGCTCTTGGATCCAGGCAGATCTACGTTCCTGTCGTCGACTACTACTCGCCTCCGCTTAGTGCTGTCGTTATCGTTGCGGGCTTTGTGATATTCTTTGCTGGTAAGTTCTTCATATGTCTTCCACGTACGGCGATGTTCCTCACCTGGTGCGAAGCGTTAACCTTCGCCGCCCATCCGTACGTGTGGCCCAACGTTGCCATGGGACACAGTCCGCCCATCGCAACACGATCTGGATGGATATCCATCGCGATTCTGCCTTTCCTGCTGTGCGTATACGTATCTTTTCTTTGCTACTTACAAATTCACACGTGTGTCTCGGAACTCAGGGTCTTCGCTACGAAAGTCAACCTGGTCGGTATGTTCACTGGGGTCTCGCATGAGAAGCTGCAGGTGTACCACAGATGGACTGCTTGGATCATGTGTACGTGTTCATTTGTCGATGCCTTCGTTGCGGTGTTCTCAGTAGTAGCATGGAACAGACATCACTTCCTTGATCCATACGTTCCCATTCATCGTACAGAACATCCGCCGGGGTGAGATGGTCGAGAACTGGAACACATCGTCGTTTTACTGGACTGGGGTCGCTGCTCTGGTCCCTCAGGTGCGTACGCAGCGTTATCCTGAGAGTCGATCAATACTGACCGCTTAGTTCAGACGTGGCTTGTATTCATGTCTTGGGGTCCGATCAGGCACGTAGCATGGCTGCTCCTACGTTTGGCCATCACTCATGCTTTCGTAATGCTTGTAGGAATCGTTACTATGAGACGTTCAAAAAGTATGTGCTTTACTTGCGCTACTGTCTCCTTCGCTGAAGCTAACGCGTGTGTCCAGGTTGCACTTCATGTACGCGTGCATCTTACGGTCGTGACTCCGACATTGAGGCTAACCTAATGTCCAGTGCCAGCGGGATCTTCGTCCCCGCTCTCTTTATTCACTGCGACTTCCGCCTGACGTCCTGGTAAGCATCATCACCTCTCACGCAGAGGGCACATCTCACAGCCAAATGGCAGGGACTACTTCTGGGCCAGTGCAGCGCTATACGGATTCTCCTGGTTCGCCCGGTACGGCCGCACTCTCATCAACGGTCTGACCTCGGATGCTACGTTGGAAGCCCTCCCCGATAACATGGTCAAGATTACGGTCCCGACGAAGCTGAAGTGGCGCCCTGGTCAGCACTTCTTCGTGCGGTTCCTCGATCTCGGGATCCATGCAGCGTCATCGCACCCGTTCACGGTCGCCTCGCTGCCCGGATCGGGAGCGGAGAAGGATGGTGGTCGCAATGTCATCGAAATATATGCTCGCGTCCTTGGCGGGATCACTGCCCGGCTCGGGGCAGTAGCCAAGAGCGGAGGCCTGAAGACGTCGCGTGTCTTGTTGGACGGGCCTTATGGCGGCGTCGAGGCTAAGCTTGACGCATATGACCGAGTGTTGCTCCTTGCTGGCGGTTCAGGTTCGTATTCTGTTCGTTCATCCCTGCTATATCTCCACCTCATCGCCTCTTCCAGGTGTCACGTTCGTCGTCCCTCTTCTGCTCGATATTGTACGCGGTAGCAAGTCCGGGAAGACGATGTGTCGTGCGGTACAAATTGTCTGGGCCGTCAGGAGCATCGGTATGCTACCATAGGCCTCTCGAGCGACTGCATGTCCTGACCTATTCTGCTCCGCAGACGCATTGTCGTGGTTCGACGATATCCTGTCCAGGGCTGTTAAAAGCGCACCTGAGGGGCTCATGGTCTCTGTATCCTACTACGTGACAGACGGATCCACCATCATCGATGACGCGGCATCGACCTCGACGAAGGACGAGAAGGTTGTGGCGGACGACGTAATCAGCAAACACGCCGGCCGTCCTATTCTTTCCGGCATCATCAAGGAGTTCTGCGCTGAACAGGGCACGGTCGCGGTTGCGAGTACGTCACTGACGCGCATGTATACCACGCGGCACAGGCTAACGCAGACCGTTACACCTCATAGCATGCGGTCCTGATTCGTTCAACCTCGATGTTGGGAACGCCGTATCGGAGTGCGAGCTCGCTATCGTCCGCGGCAAGTCGGTGTGCTCGGAGATCTACCTGCACAGCGAGTCGTACAGGTCAGTGCTGGAGTAGCTTGCTGGGATTTGCGATGCTGACTTCATGACAGCTGGTAAATGGAATGTAGGAGAGCAGAAGCCGCCTCGGGGAGGGCAAGGTGGACGGATAGTCGTCTCTGGTCCTTGCAAGACGTCTATTGCCTATAGGTAGTTGCCCGATACCCTGAGACTGTATGCTTTTTCTCGTATTCAAACGGTGATGCACCTCGTCTGCTCGTGGAGAGGCGCATGGTCGACAGGATTTGCTTGCGAACCAATTGTCAGGTGCGCCGGTCTGTATTCTCCACATTCTCCATTGTCTCCTTTGAGATGCACAAAGGTTTTGCTGTGCAAGCGGGCCAATGGGACGTCCACGCCACTCAATGCGGCTTTGTCCATGTGACTTGACGCGACCAAAGCGTCCAGCCACCCGACGCGTACATAAACACCCGCGGCCACACACCCACCTCTCTCCTTTACCGCCACCACTCCCGCTGCAATCTCTCCTCTGCTCCTCACTTGTCTTTATACTCGCTCGAACAACCACCCTTGGTGCTCCGTTCCATTGAACGCGATGGCCACAACTTCGCTCCTCTCCGACAAGGCCTCAGCCTCTCCCCTCTCACCTTCCCAGTCGACTTTGCCAGTTCTACACGAGCCCGATGCCTCTGTCTCCAGTCACGAGAGTTCGGACGCACCACCGGATACCAACCACGATCCTTGGGCTACAAGAATCGACCGCTTCACCGGCCTCCCCATGAGACCACCATCCCTCCGCAACACGCCGTCTCCCGGGTCTCCGAGCTCGTCTTCGACGTCCGGGTCTGATATGTCACTTGAGAGTATCGACAGCATCGACATATCGTCGGTGGCTAGTCGAGTGTGTCCGTTCGCGAAGTCGGTGCGTCCCTCGCTAGGGTTGAATCTACCTACCGCTGTTGACCGCGTTATCCACAGAGTTGTTCGTTTCAGCGAAGCGATCAAGACCGGCAGCTCCCCGAACCGATTGAGAATGACTCTCGCGATGTGCAGATGCTCGAGGACGGTGCTGCTATGTCTACGCCGTCGACTGTCCTAGCTGATCACTGCCCTGCGGTACGTGAACTTCTTCAGCCCTAGCAGAGAGTTTGGCTGATCCCATTCATTAGACCGCGCCGACTGCGACCGCGGTTGACTGCACACCGGCTGACGAGGATGAGCTCCTCAGGAATCCTATTGAGTTCATGGACTTCTCCTTCCTCAAGGACGGCGAGGGTGAGAGCCAGCAGGAAGCCCGGGGCGCACAACAACCTGGCACAGACCACGATTCAAGCACTCCCTCCTCACCCGCTTCTTCCGTTTACGTGACACCATCTACGTCGCGCCCACAGACACCCGATTGCACCGCTGAAGCAGATCACTGTCTGTCGCCCGCCACGGTGTTCGTCACCGCGCCGAGCTCACCGACGCGCACTACCACCGAGGAATATGTCGAGCACGCTGACGCTGTGCCTCGGCGTGGGCAGTCTTCGTCTCTCACAGACCAGGCAAGGCGATTCTATCCTCTCTGGTTTACTTGCGATACATCGTTGGTGTGGTCTTCGTTTCACGGGTGTATTACTGCCTCTTTGTCTTGACACGAACTGAAATTCCATATCCGACATACACTGTCGGTGTCCTTCCAAAGTAGCCACTGGACAAGCAAAAGAAGTTGTTCTGAAACTTGAAAAGTAATGACCACCGCAGGGGTCGAACCTGCAATCTCCTGATAACGAAACGATCGAACCGCCTATCGTAGTCAGACGCGTTGCCATTACGCCAGGCGGCCTTAGATCTTCACTTTCGTTTATGTTGATCACCTAATCGCAGTAAACCGTTCGGTATGTACTGCTTCGAGCCTTCGACGCTCAACCGCCCGTGCGAGCTGAGTGTCTTCGAATCTCCGGAGTCCGGTATACGCACCTTGCTTTGATCGAACCATGTCGCATTCATACGCCCTGCGCGTTCCACCACTACGCAGGAGAACGGGAAGGACAAACAAGGTGACGTCTGGCCTTACCGCGGCGCAAAATCCCGGCCACTCGGACGGTTTGAGGCTCGCTATTAGGGCGACGGAAGTGCGGGGAAAGCTCCAAGTGCACGGAAGGAATCCGAAGGCGACCTCCGGAGGATGGGTTGCGGTGCGGCGAGGACGGAGATGATAGATGTTTCACAGGTGTGTTGTCAGCGTTTGTCTGCCTTGCGCCCGGTCGGACCTTGGCCTCGGCCCTTGGTTGGCATGGCTCTGGCAGACTGCATCGCTGGGAGAGGGCGAGAGACAGTCCGGGAGGCCTCTGCGGAGGACGAGGTCAAGTGACCATTCGCCGCAGCATGTCGCCGTGGCCATGAGAATACGAAACGGGGCGCAAAGGGCCGAGTGGCCTGACAGGGAAGGACGACACCGCACGGCGGGGGTGGGTGCACTCTATGGCTTGACGTTCCCCGCGTCCGTGGACACCGCCTTTAATGGGCTTACGACAAGGCCGCCCGAGCACTGCGGGGGATCCGAAAGGTGATCCTCCTCGCAAGTCCCTCTCCAACTACACACCTCGATGAGCATCCCTCTCCCCTCGACCTCGACGAGCCCTCCTCCCATGCCGCTTCTCTCTGTTACCCACAACGCCGTACCAGACGACTCCTCTTTCGACTCTCAGCCCGAAGGCCAAGTCGACTACCTCTCTCACAACTGGAGAGAGGAAGATGTGTGGCGGTCATGGCGCAGCATGACACGCCAGAAGAACGCAATCGCCAATGGCATGCGTCTCGAGAACGCGAGCTGGAGGACGTGGTGGAAGCAGAGGAACGGCCTCAAGACCATTTCCCCCGAGACTCTCAACTGGTACGCTCTTTATACCTCTGCGTCCTTTCATATTCCTCGTATCGCGCTTCTCAAACATGCGCGACGCGTATGGATGCCATGACGCCCCCCATATGTGCGAATTGCTGACGCCTCTGCTGCGGCAGGCTCAAGGACTCTGATGTCACTTGGCTATATGGCCCCCTCCACATCGGCCGCGATTGGACCGTCTACTCACAACATAAGAACCCGAGGCTGCACGCTGGGCAACGCAAGACCAGCACTGATGCGCTTCCTGGTCCATACAAGACCAACTCAACCGCCTCTCAGACTGCGGCACCCATGAAGCCCATCCTCAAGAGGCGTAGTACAAGTCAACTCCTCTCCTTCCCTGCCAATCATTTCTTCCTTCAGAGCGATAGTGATGCATGTGACGAGGATGACGACTCTCGTGAAGGCGACCGCACTCGTTCCTCCGCTCCTCCCCCCGTCCACACGCCGAGTGACATGCGCGGCCGATCGTTCCGCCAGAATGACCCCGCGATCTCACATAACGGACCGAGACATCCGAGCCTCCAGACGACAACGTCATCCAGCGAGGCATCCGGTTCTGCAGAAAGCGAGCGGGACCTTTCTAGCAGCTCGAAGCAAAGTCAAGGCGGCCACACGAAGAAGCACATCTCGTTCAACACATTTGTCGAGGTGTGTGTCGCGATCGAGAAGCCCAAGCTCAGGCGCGCCTCGGCAAGTCCTCCGTGTGACGGCACAATATCGGATACTTACGATGACGAGTTGAGTCTCATGTCACTTTGACTGATGAGCGATCTTCAACTGATTCTCTTCTTCCTCATGACAGGTACGATTCGGAGACCGGTTGCGACGGCGAGTACGACGAGCCGACGTCCAACTATTACTACAATCATGCGGCGGGGTTCGAGTCAGATTCCGAAGACGACGACGACGACGTGCTGGAGATGCGCACTGCGTCCTCTCGCTCGCACTCCAACTCGACATCGTCTGTACGGCCGACTCCCCTTGATCCGGAAGCGACGGCGCCTGGTCTCAGGCCGCCTGTCGCCCGTCGCTTGTCCACCGATCGGGAACATGTTTCTATAGCCCTCATCGCGCCGACGTTACTCAATAGCACCGGTGTCGGCAATGAATTCGCGATATTGCCCGAGGGGAGCGCTCTCGAGTCACCGGAGGACGTCGACCTTGTGTACATCCCGACGGCGAGCTACAGCCTTTCCAGTAACGAGGACGTATACCACGAGGAATCCTGTCTCGGCGTCGGTTCAAGGTCTACATTCACATATCCCCGCTCACCGCTTCCCCGGTCGCCTGCACCCGGTTCTTCTCCGCAGGTATCGAGCGTTGACTTGGCGCCGGAGGGTGTGTCGGAGTCGATGCGGCGAACCAGCTCTGGCATCTTCTTCCCCACACAAGACATCGTCGACTCGCCGATGCATATTGACGATATGCCTCCTCAGGACAATGTGTATGACTACTTCGGTGGTCCTGACCTTGGCGAGGACGGCGCTGCAGGCGTCGCAATCGGGCGGAGCGGTAGCTGGCGGCGTAGTCCAAGATCCACCAGTCCCAGTCCAACTGGCTCTCCCAAGGCACCAAGTCTGGATATGCCCCTCGTGGTCGTGAACAAGGTCACCGACGCCGTTGAGGAGAGGCAAGAGCGCGCCCGCGAGAGTAGCTCGTCTCGCTCGCCAGTTCTGGACCGGCTACCAGAGCAGCAGGCCTCGCCTGCGTATGACTCAGCATCGCTACCTTCTACCCCCGTGTCTTGTTACAGCCCTGCAAGCACCCTCGTTGTCGCATCAACATCGTCAAACTCCAACCTCACGACTCTCCCCTCTTCCGCACCAATCACGAGTGTCTGCGCAGATCCTTTGCTCCTCTCGCCCTCCGACGGCATGCCCACCCGCGGCCGGATGCCTCGCTCCCCGAGCGTCGGCGGCAGCACGACGACAGGCTCATCGACATACCACTCGAGCTACTCGCGCTCTCGTTCTGGGTCCAGCTCGCGAGGGCGCTCGTCCACGCGCACGTCATCGCTCTCGGACTGCGAAAGGAGTCGGAGCAGGAGCAGGGGCAGAGGGACGAGCTCGCCGATCGGCAGCATCTCCCCCACGGGCAGGGCGATCGAAATCGCCAACGAGAGTGGGCGGTGTCGGGACCGCCAGCGCGAGCACGAATCTCGCGCCAGCAGGAGTCCCAGGGTAGGAGGGGGGGAGGAGGAGCGTGGCCGGGAGCGCACAGGGCGGCGGCTAGGCAACAGCTCGAGCCCGCTGGGCGTCGTGAGCTCGCCGTCGCGTGGGAGCAGCAGCGATGGCGGGTCTTACCGCCGGCAGCCTCGTTCCCTGGTGCTGAAGGAGCCGAGCCTGGAGATAGAGATATGCGAGAGGATGCCGTCGTCGCCGTCGTCGGTGTCTGGGTCTTCGACCGAGACGGCGAGCGTGTCGACTATCGGGCCGAGCCAGGCGTAGCAGCTGGCACAACACGGGCAGGAGCAGAAACGTCGAAGATTAGCTCTGCGTGCACCGACAATCAAGTTGCCTATCCCGTCACCAATCCGGAAGGTGGAGGTGGACTCTGGAGGAGCAGCGGCGCTACATCCGCGAACTCGCTGGTGACTGCGCTCCGAACGCATGTCCCGAGAAGTTGTTGCCGTCGGCTTCGCATGAATCTTCTATGGCGTTGCGAAGTTCGATTGACTCTCTGATTCCCTGCCACCATACCCGTCTACGAGGTCGTCGAGCTCGAAGTATCCGTGGAGTTGGTTGAAGGAGCAGGCGGGTACGTCGGTGAGTGTTGCGGTTGGGTTCGACATGGAGCCCAAACCCTGCCCCCTTCCCGTAAGTCTCCCGCTTTTCCCGTTATGTGTTATGAACCCCCTTCCCTCCCCCCGCTCTCCGCTATTTTGAATGACTTCATACCCTATCAATTTATTCCCCGTGACCCCGCTTCACTCGTCCCCTCCCCTGACCACCAATTATCCACGTACATATGTGTATGTCCCCTACCATTAATCATTCCACGTTAGTGCATCTCATTCACAAGCTCTTTGGCGCACTTCATCTTCTATACTTACTGCCTGCACATAATAACGCCGTCATGCGTTGTCTAATCCCTGTACGCATATGTGGTCGTCCTTCCATAGTTCTCGCCAATACCCGTCTCCACTACGCATACGCACTCGCACCGTTGTTTGTATAGATGTACTTCTATCGCATGTACGTTATTAGTGGAACGACGAACTTGCTGTCTAGTCTTCAGAGCTTCATGCTCTTTGTTCTTGACCGATTTCACTTTCGTTACCGCGAGGCGCCTGTTCGAATCAAATTCCTCCAACGCCTTTGTGCACCTTTTACACACCGTTGAGCCTCTGCGGTGAGTGATGCCCACGGGAATTTATCTACCTCTTGTCGACTAACGTTCACATCAGACTAGTTATCATCGCCGACCCCACAGGGCCGGAGTAGGTGTGTTCGCTCTCCTTTTCTGTGTCGTCGCCAGTCTGACTGTCGCCCTCACTAGTGACAGGACTGCCGAAAGTGCGTATCTTTTGTTCTTTCGGACTCTCGTAAGTTTTGCTTGCCCAGTGGCCTGGAACGTTGAAGCATAGGCAATGTGTAGATGGACACCGTGAGCCGTGTTCGATCCCATGGTCGTTTACGTGGAGGCCTGCCGCGCGGCCGTCATAGCTAGCTTGCGATACACTAGCATACCCCTCCGGCTCAGATGCTCGCTAGTGGAGATCGTGTGAACGGCATAGTGCGCCATGTGCCGTCACGGCACTTCATGCGTGTTGTTAGAGTTTGGGAAACACACGCACTGGCAACTGGGCGTGAACACGTGCTACTTCGAATTTTCCCCCCAGATGTTGCTGCTGCTGCTGTTTTCTGAGTAACATGCAGTTGCTGCGTGGAGAACCACGAGGGAAGTCCAGACTTCCGCAGCTCCAGACGGTAGCAAATACTTATAGGGCCGTTCTTCTTACACCTTCATCTCATCATCATCGTCTGCAGCGTTCCCCTGGAGCGACACCCAAGTCTGTGATCACCAAGTACGTATGTTCTATCATTAAGGCAACAGACTCCAATGGCTTATTACAGGAAGGCATCCCTCCAGCAGCATGGTTATGTCTGGAGCATTCGACCGACCAGCGGCCTCCGAAGGAACCAAAGAAACGACGCTGGAACGGCCCACGAAAGCGTCGTCCCCTTTCAACATGGACGATGCGGATCTCGTTATCCTAACCAAGGACAATGTCGAGTTCTACGTCCACCGGGTTATCCTATGTATCGCATCCCCGATCTTTAAGACTATGCTCTCGCTCCCCCAGCCTCCAGAAGCAGTGCTCACACCATCAGTCGACGTCTCGGAGGATAGCCAGACCATGGAGACCTTCCTTCGCATCATCTATCCCGTCGCGGATCCCGAGATCAGATCACTGAGGCATCTCCGCGAGGTCCTCGCTGCGGGGATGAAGTATGACGTCCCCGTCGTCATTGCTGCATCGCGGAAGGCGCTCTCTCAGCAAGCGTTCATCGAGGCAGACCCTCTGCAGGTGTTCGCTCTCGCGTGTACCTTGGGGATGGAGGCGGAGGCTAAGGTGGCCGCTAAAGCCGCTGTGGTGCAGAATCGCGTCAGCGGTGCTACTTGCGCCGACCTTGAGGAGATCACCGCCGGAGGGTACTTCCGTCTTTCGCAGCTGAACCGCACACGCACCACAAAGACCGGACCCCTGTGCTTCTGCGAGGGGTCCAAAGGCGAGCGAGTGTCAGTCGATTTCACAGAAATAGGCCCTCTTTGTCGACCGTCTCAACTCTTGACCACTGCTTGGACAGCAAGCCGGTCTCCGAGCATGACAGAGTCTCCTCCCCCAGCCCCTCAGAGGCGCGACCTCTTCATGGACATATCCCTTCCTCCCGATATCATTCTTAAGAGCTGTGACGCTTGCAGTTTCTCCGCCCACCAGAGTGTTATCGCGATGGCTTCACCGGCCATGTGGTCGACGCTCAACGACTCCTACTGTCATATCAGCAGTGACGACGGGGACCTGCCCACCTATGAGCTGCCAGAAAAAGCTCTTGTTCTGGAGGAGCTCCTTCGCCTATGCTATCCCCTTCAATTTCGGGATATCGCCGCATATGACACACAGCAGTTTCTCGACATACTTAGCGCATCCCGGACGTATAAGCTCGCCAAAGTCGAGAGCATGCTCCAGGCGCAATGGTCCAAAATCGCCAAGAGAGAACCCCTACGATTCTACTTTGCGGCCGTCCGTTTCGGATGGAAGCATGAAGCACTATTCTGCGCCCAGGAGCTCATACGTCGCACTGACGATATCGCCTCGATCCAAACTCAGTATATCCCAGAGATGGAGGATATCGAGTGCCTGCCGTACTTGTACCTGCTGTCCTACATTGAGGAGTGTCGCAAAGTTGTGTCCTCGATTGCCGAAGGCCTCATCATGTTCCTCCGCAAAGTGTAGGAGGTCGTGTTTGGTTTATACCCCCATTCAAGATGACAATCCACTGCCATCGTCACATCCTTCATCATCCTCCGCAACATTATCTTCTGCCCTTTCGTTACTCCGGAACGCGCTGCACAAGAAGCCCTGCGAACAGACGCTCTCAGTCCAGACCCCGCTAGCCACGTCTTTCATCGCCGCAATTGTGGAACAGCCCTACAGCTGTCCTGACGGTGCGTGCGGGATGACGAACACGATCTCGTGGGCCATTGCTGTCCTCAACCGCTATGGAAACGCAGTCAGTGCGTCGGTGTCCACGGTAAGGATCCATTCTCTTATACCAGCTATATACAATGTCAGTATGCGACATAAGTTAGTGACCAATACGTTACAGGTGGCCCTGAAGATGCCCTCCAAGTCAACGAAGGCGATATAGATACGAGATACATATGCTGAGGTGATTACTGTCCCGGCCATTCAATGACAACCTGCAAAGAGGTTTAGTACTATACTCGGGTGGGACAGTACAATAGTGCGAGAATGCTCACCCTATTCTCCAACGCCTCTATGGTCTCTGCCACGTACCTAGTGAACTCAGTATACACGACAATTTGTGCGGGATCGGAACAATAACGGCACTTCTTCCCATAGATGCCCCCGGTAGACTTGTGGCAGGACGATATCGCGCTGCGGACGAGCTCCGTGTTCGTCGCCGTCGCCGGTGTCGGCCACGGATCCTTCGCAATCGCGCCCATGTACCGCTCGTACCAGCACGGCACCTGCCCGTCGTTCGCCCACTTCCCGAGCCTGCACGAACTCTCGAGCTGCGTGCGCCACTTCTCCCCCACGACGTAGCGCGCCGCGTCGCAGCAGCGCTTGTGGTACGAGAACAGCCGCTGGACGCACGCCCCGGAGAGGCCATATTTGTCGAACGTCGCGAACGTGCTGTCTGTGAATGCTGTGTGGAGGCTGCGTTTGGCCGCAGCCGCTGCGAGTGAACGTAGATCGCAGCAGCAGGCAATGGCGTACAGCAGGTCTGGGGGTACAGCGGGGTCGTCTTTCCGCGCGAGGAGCGCATCCTGCAGGACCCGGATGGCTTTCTGCATCTGGTATTCCCGTGCAGCGCAGAGCGCGAGATGGAGTGTGTGCACGTCTTCTGGTAGCGCGTCGTCGATGGGGTAGCAGATCCGGAGCAGGATGGAGAGCACCTGGCTGGACTCGGGCAGTGATAGACGGCGCACAGGATCGGGCATGGAGAAGCGCCGCTCGGTGGAGGAAGAGATGCCGGCGAGCATTGACGTTAAGACCGGTGAAGCCAGTTCGATGATGTTCCTGTATGCTCGGAACTGGACGTTGTCGGATGTGGCCAGTACAATGTCCGCGTCGCGCGCGTTGAACGGGTGTAGTGCCGGCTTCGGGGACAGAGCAGAACCCACGAGCCTGGGTGAGTAGGTAGAGAGCGACTTCGCACGCGTAAGAGCTGGGCTCGGCGTACCCGTGCGAGACGGCCCTGTGGGAAGGGGTACACGACGAGCGACGAGGCTGTCTGCCGAATTTCCTCCGCTCTCGCAGAACGTGACGAGCCGCCTGTAAGCACTACCCGGTATGGTCTCTAGCTCGTCTGCGTAGGTATACTGCGCCTCTTGCTTCAGGACCTCCTTGGCTGCGTCGAGTGCGATATCGTCCAGTTCAAGCTGGCACGCGATGGCATATACGCGTATGGGCTCTCTTGGGGCGAACCCCAGGAGCCTCTGCTTCGTGATCTTCACCGCCTCGCGCATCTGGTACTTCTTCGCTGCCTCCAATGTCATGCGTACATCTTCGATGGAGTCCAGTGGGGGATCGTCTACGGGGTAGCAGAGGCGGAATAGAGGGTCGAGCACGCCACTGTGCTCGGGGAAGTGAAACGAAAGGACCCCGTCATGTTCTGTCCGGTCCGATCCTTCGTGTAAGTGCGTCGTGCGGCTAGCAGTGTTCAGCATGTTCTTCATATGATCAGAGGCGAGAGAAAGGATGACTTTGTGTACTTTGAATGGTACGCCATCCACTGACCAGATGTAGACATCTGCGGAAGGGTCAGCGAAGGGGTTGTCGTCGAGAGAGGTCATGAGAGTAGAAGACAAGTAGAGCATGCCTCGGGCTGTGTCCTTGTGGAGCGGTCTCGAGCCGGCGCTTCGAATCAAGATGATGAAACTTGTTGGCATCGCAGTTGGGTACTGTCTCCTCGGAAGTACTATCGTCTCTGCGTGATTGAAGGATGTAAGCATTCCATGTGTCGACTAGACATATATAAGTACAAGAATCAATCATAACGCGACAGCATCATATACCGCCACTCTCGGCTTGGAACCATGTGATAGCGCAGTCACAGTTCGAACTCGACCTGCGCGTCCCGAGCCAGTTCGGAAGTTCGGATGAATCGTCAGCACAGCATACTGAGAGCGACGAGGTCCAGGACGTACCTCCTTGACCTTCCGCGGAATCTCCTGGAGAGTCTTGCCGATGCGGCACATGTCGTCTGCAAGGCTGCGGCAGGAACTACACCATTGGCCAGCCTCGCATGCCGCCTCGACGAGTTCTCCGGTCGTTGCCACTACACGACCTGGCTGTTGCTCGAGCTCTTCGGACAGCCGTCCAAGATGCTTCTTGAGCCAAGGGTTTGACCGCGGGGCACACCAGCCGCCTCCGGAAACGGGTGAATATCTCTGATTATAGCCGTGCCCATGATATTGTGTAGGTGGCGCCGGTATGTAGACTTCTTCCGGGGAAGGAGTGCGGAAGCCATGATCACTGCGTGCCGAAACATCTCGCCTCACGAACGGTACATTTGGGTGCGAACGCAGATCGTTCGCAACATCCGAAAGGAGGCTTTTGGCGATAGCTCTGCAAGACACGTAGTGCATGAGAAGGCGATGGTAGGGTAGGCCAGGTGCGTGCTCCATCTCCCGAAGATATACTCCCTCGCATGCATTCTCGAGAGCGTAGTTCGCCGCTTCTTTGGCGCAATCGAGGAAACCAGCACTGGTAGCTAGCAAGAAAGCCAGTAACGGGCTAGCTTTTGCTACAGTGCTCCAGCGGTTGGTGACCAGGCGGCGAACACGATCCATGTAAAGCCTTTCGGATGCAGATAAGACCGTGACCAGGTGAGCTGGATCGGACGCAAGTTCGACTTCACCTGGGTAGCATAACTTGAGCAACGTCGAAAGAACGGCCCCCGGCACATCCACCTGGATCTTGGGAGACCCAGCGACATCCAGGGAGTCCTGCTGTGCGGCATCGGTAGCGTTGCGTACTGCATCGTCTACCTGTGCTTGCAGCACAGACGACGACATAGCGATGACGCTGCGGTGAACCAAGAACTCGACTTCATCGGACGACACGATGCAGAGATCAGGTAGGGGAACATCCGTGATAGCATTGTTGGTGGTTGCCACGTCATCGGGAAGCGGAGTCGCCACCTCCACAGAGGGCGGGGTAAGGAGCTTGAAAGAGAAGTCGACCTTGCCCCGCAGCCGATGGAACTCATGGAGGCGGAAGACATGGCCAGCACTGATGCCATCTAGGTCCTCCAGCCCCGGTATATCGAGCGTCTGGGACGACAGCGTGAGTTCAGCTGCACGCCGTGCAACGTCCTCCAAACCGGTGCGGCAGGCAATGGCCCAAACTTGTAGCGGGGCCCGGGTAGCATGAGCAATGAGTTCGTCACCCAACGTTGCTATCGGGAGCTCCATCTCGTACTTCAGCGCAGCACGGAGGATTGGTTCGATGTCCCGGAACGGTCGTGCCTTGGGCTTGACGATGGGGTAGCAAATACGCATCAAAGCATCGAGAACCCTGGCGCTCTCTGCGATGTCGATGACGGGGGGATTATGGTCACGAACAGCGCCATCGTCCAGACTGGGTTGAGGAAGAGACAGGAGCGTCTCGAAAACAGGGGATGCCTCGAGAAGGATCTGACTTTGGAGACGGAAGTCGAGCTTGTCGGAGGTGCGTAGAATGATATCTGCACTGGGCCTATTGAACGGGGACGAGACCTCCAGCATCTCCTCCTGCTCTGGTTGAGCCGGGAATGGGCTGGGGGGTATGCATATGCTTGACGTCGGTGACTCTAGATCCTCTGAAGGAGACCGTGTGGATATAGGTATGAAGCCAAGCATTAGGTGGATTGGAGTTGGTGGAACGAATGTGCCTGGATCTAGGGTGAGCATATCCAAGTTGCAGAAATGCAACTCGCTGGCACAAGTTCAAGTCCAAGTTCACGACTCGGATCTCCTCCGACCACATCCGACCGGAGTCAAAACTCACGTTCAAGCTCAACTCCGACTAAACGCCCGCCGCACGGGCGATTTCGGTACAAGTATACATCGTACAGTACAATACGTGGAACACCCTGCCCGGTCTCGCGAGGACATGGCTAAGCCACTCAATAGCCGTCCTCAATTCTGCGAGTGTAGTTTAGTTTCGCCCCCTCCCAAATAGGCAGCTGCCTAATGCGGTTTTGATATCAAAACGCACTGCGAGTATCGGCGTGCACTTATTCCGAGACATATGTCCGTATACTGGATCGTAATCTGAATTCAATTCACACAGGACTGTAAACACGCGGCTCGTCCAACGACGCTGAACTCAAGGTACCTGGTAGATTGCTGCTCTAACAAGTAGGAGAGCAGTATGGTTAACGCTTCTAGCTCGTCTTACCCATCTGAGAGCAGCAAAGCGGCGATGAGCTCAAGGGAAGGTGTCACTCCGGTAAGTGTCGGAGAGGTCGATGTTCGTAGTCCGCTCGTAAAACCCGAAAGTAGGGTCAGGAGCCAGCAGCGTCCGCTGGCATCGGCTGAAGTGCCATCACCGCGTGTCCTTCCTTTTTCGTATCCCCAAAACTAAAAACTAAACTATCAGAATTGAGGATGGCTAATGCATAAGTGCGATAGTCGCACGCAGAGCGGGGCAACAACGTACATAACATACAAGATTCGGGTATGCACTCATTGTGCTTGTGAAGGTACGGTCCACTGCAGAGTTACCTGTTATTATGAAATATGAGGAGGAAACGACGTTGTATAAAACCGAGGGGCTCACCTTCCTCTCCAGAGAGTCTATGGTATCCGCGACGCACCTGCTGAAGCTTATCAACAGGAACGTACCACGACGGTCAAAACAGGTGACGCAAGGATAGTTCGCCCTCTGTGCCCTCTCGGCCGACTCCACTACGGACAGGAGCAGCAGTTCATCCTGTACCATCTCGCTCCTCGGCCACCCTTCCTCACCGATGCGAGACATGTACTCGTCGTACCAGCACGGCATACGTGACAGCGGATTGAAGTTCGCCATCGAACAGCACTGCTGCAGTTGGGCGAGCATGTCTGAGTCGATCCAGCCATGAGTGCCGTTGAATATAGAACGGATTGCCGCTTTGCAGCGCCGCTGGTACTCCAACAGACGAAACAAGCAGCCTCCAGAGACCCCAATTGAATCCAGTTCGGAGACGGAGGACTGCATGATCTCAGTGTGGAGAGTACGCCTAGCAGCAGCGACGGCGATGTCACGCATGCCGAATCGACATGCTATCGCGTAGAGCACGACGGGGTCGTCTGAGGTGCTATCCCTACGCGAAGCCATCGCGTTGCGGAGGACCTGCGACGCTCTCTGCATATTGTACTTCTCTGCCGCGGCCAGCGCGACACTGATGTCGTGGAGGTCACCGACCTCGGGTTCGAGGACGGGATAGCAGAGGCGGAGAAGAATATCCATGATGCGGCTGGGTTCTGCGACACTGATAGTCGTGCGATCGGAAGCAAGAAGCCCCTTGGCAGTGGCGTAGAGGACAGGGGAAGAAAGCTGCAGGATCTTCTTGTGAACGCGGTATTCAACGCCATCCGAAGTCACCAGTGTAATTTCAGCCTCCGGATCATCGAAAGGGTGAAGCGCGACTCTCGGCTCGAGTGCTTTGTCTGTCGTGTCAAGCGCAATCGCATTCAACGTGGGGGTGGAGGTCACGGACGGTGCAGGGCCTCGGACACCTGAACGGTGCACGGTGAACATGAACTGGTCTCGTACTCGTCCTCGACGCTGGCAGTATGAGAGAAGCCGATGGTACGCGCCAATTGAAATTTCCTCCAGCTCCTCCACGTATCCCTCCTGAGCCTTCTGCTTGAGGACCTCCTGCGCAGCGGCACTGGCCTCCTCCTCGAGACTGAAGCAACACGCCACGGCGTACACCCTCAGGGGGTCGTCCCGCGCGAGACCAAGCAATCTCCGCTTCGTGATCTTGACCGCCTCCGCCATCTGGTACTTCATCGCAGCCTCAAGAGTCGAGCGCACCTCTTCAATCGTCTCCAGGGGCGGATCGTCCACGGGGTAGCAGAGTCGGAATATCCGATCCAGTACTTTGCTATGTTCAGATACATGGACTACAGGGAGCCCGTCAAAATCGTTGGCATCTTGAGAGCTGCCCGACTCGACACTTGAGGGCTGTGGAAGACTGAGCATGTCCTTGAAGAAGTCGGAGGCGAGGCATAGGATAACTTTGTGCAGCTTGAAGACAATATCATCCGAGGAGCATAGAGCAATGTCGGCCGTGTCTTGGTTGAAGGGATGTCCGGCTAATGACAGCATGGTGCTAGATGGTGGTGGTTGTAAACGAAGGGAGAGCGGTGGCGTGACGCGTCCTTCCTTGAGTCGAAGTTCGCGGCGCCTGTGTGCTACTCTCTACTCGACCACCAGCACACCTCTTCTCTCTACTCCTGCTATCCGCAACCAAGGCGTGCTGCTCGCCGCTACCCGTTTTGCTGCGCGACTCTCGGATCTTTCGTCCGAACGTCTGCTCAGTGACAATGTCGAACACGGAGGACAACCTGAGCGAGGCACTCCGCAAGACCCAGATTGGTGATCCCGTCCCCGAGTCCAATCCATGGCAAGACGCGACAGTTGTTACACCAACGAAACGCGAGCATGGAGAGCCCGATGTATCCCAGCTGGATGCCGAAGCGACGCAAGGATTCGCAGCAGCGCCTCCGTCGGACGGTGCGGATAGGGCGGCGGTGAAGGAGGAGGTCCTCCTTGAGTTTGATCCACTAGTGAGCGCAGAGGAGAAGGCAGCTCAGCAAGCATGGGCGGACTCCGAGGGTCATCTACCGCCACCTCCGCCGCCTGCGAAGGCACCGGCTACACCATCTCCGTCTACCCCCAATCGCCCTTCCACCCCCAACCGCCCTTCCACCCCCAACCGCCCTTCCACCCCCAACCGCCCTTCCACCCCCAACCGCCCTTCCACCCCCAACCGCCCTTCCACCCCCAACCGCCCTTCCACTCCCAATCGCCCGTCTTCGCCCGTACCCTCATTTCCTGCCCTTGCCGCTCTTGCACGGACCTTCGCCCTCCCTTTGACTCGTGGTCAGCGACCACGTTCTCTGGACTCTGCCGCGGCGGTCCCATCCCCGGCCACGATATCTTCCTTCGCGCAGCAGCAGTCCTCGCCTCAGTCCCCTACTCAGGATGATGCGCCGAGTACAAGCAATCAGCCAGTCGCTAGTGGGAGTGGGCGAAGTACACCGTCAGGGAAGGGAAAGGACTTGGAACCGCCTGCGTTCGACTTCCAGAAGTTCCTGGACCAGATGAAGCTGAAGGGTGCAGAGCCTGTAGCCAAGTACCTCCGATCGTACGTAGGCACGTCTTCATATCCGTGACAAAGTGCTGATCTCTATCAGATTTCTGAGCAACTTTGCCAAACGGACGTTTACGGTAAATGACCAGGTCAAGCTCATCAATGACTTCTTGAACGTGAGCGCGATCCTTGCTCGTCGTTGTATGAATTTGACATGTGCGCAGTTCATTTCAGTACGGATGCGTGAGTGCGACGTTTGGCGCAATGCATCAGACGCGGAGTTCGACAACGCGATGGAGGGGATGGAGAAGCTGGTCATGAACAGGCTGTACGACTTGTAAGTGTCCGTCTATCCTGGCGCGAGTGAGGACTCAGACATATTTAGCACCTTCACGCCGCAAGTTGCGCGCGTAGTACCACCACGCCCAGTTACGACAGACGACCTAGAGCGAGACCGCGTCCTCGCGCAACGTATCGCATTGTTTGGCTGGATAGAAGCGAAACACTTAGACGTCTCAGAAGGCGAGGGCAGCGAAGGATTCCTCATGTTTGCGCAGCAAGGTCAGTTAGTCTTAGATATTGGTGATGTTCGCGCTGACGTTCTATGCCGCAGAGCTGCTCAAGATCAATCACTATAAGGCGCCCCGCGACAAACTTATCTGCATATTGAACTGCTGCAAGGTCATCTTCGGTCCGCCTGTCGTTGCCTTGATTTTGAGTGTGTACTAACGCTCAGTTACAGGGCTAATACGACATCTACACAAGGACGAGAGTGCCGACACATTTGTGCCCATATTGATCTATGTTGTGATCAAGGCGAACCCCTCACACCTTCTGTCGAACGTCGAGTGGGTGCTGGCATCATGATGCGTCTGCTAGGTGTAGCGCTGAACTCGTGTGCAGATTCATCAACCGGTTCAGGAATCCAACCAAGCTCCAGAGCGAGGCTGGTTACTACCTGTCCAGTCTGGTGCGTGTTATCCATGTCGGATACCATTCCTTCTGCTGAGCCCTCTCAGATGGGTGCAGTGTCCTTCATCGAGACGATGGATCATACATCACTATCTAACATTACCCAGGAAGAGTTCGAGAGGTAAGGCGTACCATAAGCTGTTCGGATTGTAGATCGCTGACGTGCATTGTGCGGCAGGAATGTGGAGGAAGCAATCCAGTCGCTCCCAAGCACAGGGTCTCAGACCCCTGAGCGAGGGGTCGTATCTGGAACCTCAACCCCCCCTCTCCTCGCCAGCTCCTCATCATCACACATCGGCGAGGAGTCCGCGCAGCCACTCTCGCTGCCAACACCTTCTACATCTCTATCCGAAGACGCCCGGCGGCTTCTGCAGAAGACGGGAGACACTATCTCGAAGCCGTTGAACGCGATCAGCCGAATATTCAATGAGGTGCTCGACGGCGCGGAGGACACCCTGGCGTACCTTCCTGGTCCGTTCGCACCACTTGAGCTCGGACGGGAGCAACAGGAACAACAGCTGTACGAGCAGGATGGGCACTCAGCATATCCGCACACACCAGGGGGCCCCGCAACGAATGCACAGCAGGGCGCGTACCAACCCCCAATACAGACTCCCTACAAGCCCCGTATACGCCGGAACTCGCCTCAGCCCTCCATCCACTCGGCGTCGTCTGCGCAGTTCTCGAACCTCCCGCAGGTCGAAGACACCCCCACGCGATATCGGGCACAGAGTCTTGGGCCGTACACCAACCAGCCCCTCGCAATGGGTCCGTCGCAGACGCTGCAGCCGCCGCGGGTGCAGACACTCGCGCAGGGAGAGACTCCACACGTCTCGCGCACTCCTACGCCAAATCTCGACTTGGCGGGGCTTCAGGACGAGATCGACCGAGCGCACGAGAAGGCTGTTGTTGCGGCGCGAGAGACGTTGCGGCAGATCTTCCCGACGACGGATGCGGAGGTCGTAGATTGGGTCTTGGAGGCGAACCAAGGCGATCTAGGGAAGAGCATAGAGGCGCTGCTCGAGATGAGTAGTGGGACATAAGTTCATGAGGGAAGTCATGCAGGTCCGTTCAGATGTCACCATCGTACTCTGGTCAATGCATCCTCTGGACCTTGAGATGCCCGGTGGTGACCGGTGACCGCGGGAAACAAGACTAGCATACCGAGGGAAGAGGTAAACGTGGATTGGAAGTCCGATTATGGAGCCGCTTCTACTGACATGCAGTTAGCATGCCGCAACCACGAGGCGTCCGACGTATCTGCACTCGCACTTGCGACAACTCGTCTCAAGCCTCACTTGTGAGTGGTATATGGACCATTGTGCCAGTCCTCAACGAACCTGACTTGTATCTATGAACAACTGAAGCCGACGTATTGACAAAGCTCCCGGTTCTCTTCCTTAATCCACGATGGCAAGCAACTCGAACCCTTCTAATCGACCTCCTGAGCCTCGTACCGCCCCTTCTCCGTTCAATAAACCTACCACAGACATCATCCTCCGCACATCGGACCATGTCGACTTCTATGTCTACAGTCAGATCCTGATTGCTGCTTCGCCAGTATTCGAAGGGATGTTCGAGGTGCCCCAGCCGCCGGCGGGGCAGGAGGAGCTGAAGTACGGCCGTCCCATTGTCGAACTCGGCGAGGATAGCGGTGCCTTGGAGACACTCCTGCGTATCATCTATCCTATCAACAAGCCTGCAAAGCGTACGGTGAAGGAGGTCGAGCCTGCCCTCCGCGCAGCTATGAAGTTCGAGATGGAGCTTGCTGTCACGGTGCTCACCGCAGATCTCCAAGCAGCTGCCAGTACGCATCCGATGCAGGTGTGGGCGACGGCTTGTCGCCTTCAGTTGGAAAACATGGCCTACACTGCGGCGAGAGTTTTGGTACCGGTACTGAGCTCGGGCTCGTGGGGGATCGTGACATCGTCGGTGACGAGTCGACCACTGACATTTGAAGAGCTCGGCGACATGGAGGGCATCAGCGCTGGAGACTACTACCGCCTTGTCGAGTTTCACCGCTTGAACGGGAAGGTTGATCAAGGATACAAGTTCCTCAGTTCACACGCTAGTGAACTTCGATCTCTGGCCCAGGCTTTGTCTGCAGCATCCCCAATCCAAACCTCATTTGTCGCTCGTCCAACGGTGTTCAGTTTCCAGCGCATTCGGCCGTGCTCTCTGCAGCTTCTCACTCGCTTTCTGAGCAAGTGCAAAAACTGCACACGACAGCCGAAGGTGATTCATCTTCAACGTCAACATTACCGGCTCTCCAGTTCCAGGAGGACGACACCGTTGTAGCTGCTCTCCTCAGGATATGTTACCATGACATCGTCGATGACCTGCTGTCCGGCGAACCCCCACTCCTCTTGCGCATCCTCGCAGCAGTAGAACAGCATGGGCTCACGGAATCGCGCGCACGGTTCTTCTCTTGCTGGAAAGAAGTCGTCGGGGCCACTCCCCTCCGCGCCTATTGTGTGGCTATCGGGGCGGGACACTCCGATTGCGCAAGGGAAGCCGCCCGTCAGGTTGTCCACACTCGCCTCGAGGGCGCATACGTGGATGAGATGGAGAGCATCCCCGCATTGTCTTACCACCGTTTGTGGACGTACTACCGCTCATGCGAGCGACTTGCGACGGAACGGCTACAGGAGACTCTGGACGTTCTGAGCAGTCCTCTACGACCGGTCTCAACCCAGCCCGTGCCGCCACGACCTCAAGTTCGCACCGTCGTTTGGGGTGTCCCGGCTCGGAACCGCGGAACAGTTCAAGCACCGACCACTCCAGCTCGTCAGCCTGAGAAGACGTGGATACGTCGCCATATCCGTCAGATGCTGGACGACGCCCCAGCAGGGCCCCATGGGCCTTTCTCTCCGTTGCAGGAACTTGTCGTGAAAGCGACCCAGCAATTAGGTTCCCCAGACAAGTTCTGGTGCGATCAGTGTCAACCCCTCGCCGAAGACCTGATCAAAGTGGACGCTCACTTCAAAGACCTCGTTGCTGCGATGGACGCTGTGAGTCATCCCCCAGCTTCCTCACACCTTGGATTCGTTCGTTCACATTCGTTTTCGCAGGTCGAGCTTCAAATTTGATTGATGTCGCAGCAGTTTCCCGTGCCACCTGGTGAGAAGAGACTCCTCGCGAGCAACCTGCCATTTGTATCGTCTGGCTCCCGTTCTAGCTTCCCTGCTTGTCCCACCACTTCAAACCGACACTCCTGTTTCCCCACCGTCCGGCTTCTTGCAGCTGCAGCATGCGAAATCGACTCTGTTGTCGGGTGCTGCAGCGACCACGACCACGATTCATAAGGTGTAAGATGGTGCTCGGTCACATTCAGGCCCACTGCCCTCCCAACCACGCAGACCTCCCTCGCAGAACCAACCATCGCTCGCCATCACAACATGCCCACAGTGACTGCTCAGACTCCCTCCGCGCTAACCAATGCGCAGTCTCCCTTCAACCAGCCCTCTGCCGATATCACCCTCCGTACTTGCGACCACGTCGACTTCCACGTCCACAGCCAGATCCTCTCGCAAGCCTCCCCCGTCTTCGCGACCATGTTCCATCTCCCTCAGCCAAAGCTCCCCACTGCAGTCAAGATCCCGACTCGGCCCGTCGTTGACGTGACCGAGGACGGCACGACGCTCGACGCGCTCCTCCGCCTCTGTTACCCGATAAAGAGCCCGACGCTGGGGTCCGCGGAGGCGATCGAGCCCGTGCTCAAGGCGGTGCTCAAGTACGACATGGAGTGGGTGGCGGAAGGCCTCACCCGGAGCCTGCTGGAGCTTGTCCCGAGCAGTCCGTTGCGCCTCTGGGCGATAGGGTGCCGGATGAAGCTTGAGGAGGTTGCCCAACGCGGGGCTGAGGCGATGTTTAAGTCCCTGCCCGAGGGCGAGCGCGGGGAGTTGCGAACATTGCCTGGCATCTCTCAGCCATCCGCCGATCTCGAAGGCGTATCGGTCGGGGACCACTTTCGCTGCTTGTCCTACATCAACAGGCGGCGGGCAGGACAAGAACCGCTATCCCCTCTCTTGACGTACTCTGAATCCCTGCGACAAAGAAGCTTGAGAAGGGTACCTGAACAACAAGCAGCGGCCGCTCTCATGGCTGAGTTACCCTTCCAAAACTTCCCTCCTCTGGACCCGGCGAGCGACGTGCCTCACCCTGATATCATCTGCATGAGCTCTGAGGGGGATGGTTTACGCGCTCACCGATGCATCCTTTCGTTTCACTCACCGGTCCTTCGCAAGCGTATTCTGGCTCTCCAAGTTGCATCCTCGGAGCCAAGCACGCTGCTCACCTTGAAGACCACACAACGGTTAGAAACGCTGCACTACCTGCTCGATCTGTGTTACATGAACGAAGACCACCTTCCGTACGACATCTACACTCTGACTAAAATCCTCCAAGCCGCGCGGTCCTACCAGATGAAGCATATCATCCGGATCGTCGAGTCCCGCTGGTATGTAGCGGCAAAGGAGAACCCATATGATGCCTATGTTTTCGCGGATGATGCGGACGTGCACAAGTATGCGAGGACGGCGGCGAGACTCGCTGTGGATACTGTCGACAGCCCGCATAATATGTACGCTATATACTTCAACACCCTGCCAGCACGCACTTGTCACCGGCTCCTTGTATACCATGACGCGTGCCGGAACGCCATCCGTGAGGAGTTCCGGAGTGCGAAGGATAGATGGGAGAAGATGGCCACCGACATTGTCAAACATCCCTTCATGGGGCCGTCATCCGCCTTGCGTATCTCGGACTACCTTGTCGAGCTGGAGGCCAACTTCAAGGACAAACCAGCGGTTTACCTCCAGTGCATGAGGGAAGTCTTTGGACCCTCCCCCAAGTCTAGCACCAGTACTGCTCCGTGGGGCCATGGGATCAGGAAGGTACCGCACGAGCTGTGCGAGTTCGCGCGCACGTTGCCCCAGAAGATTGAGGACATTGTCGACCGAGTGAGTTCGCATTTCATGCGCATATGCATAGTCGGTGTTTACTCACCGACAGAGGTACTCCAGGTAGAGTGGAAGTTTTGATAACAAACGAAGTGATCTGATGCAAGGTCTAGAGATGAGATGTCGCAGTAAGCCTGATACCCATTCGTTCGGGATCACTACACTAACTGACTATGCACGAATAATAGGACAGAGGATATAGAGATACAGGATCACGCCCCTTCAAGCAAGGCTCAGTTTGTTTCACATGTGTATTACGAGTTTGGTATACATCTTGTGCCGCATTCACAGTCTAGAAGAGCAGTCGAGCCTATGATAGGTTCAGAGCCTCGCGAGATAGAGGTGGTCACGGTCGCGGTCGTGGGGGTGGTGACCTCTCTTCTGCCGCCGACGGTGCGTCTCTTCCTCCTCCGTGCCTGCTGACTAAGCGGCTCCCTCGTCCCCTCCGAATCCCGATGGTTCAGGCTCTGGTCAGGCTCGCTCTCTCCTCCTGTCCTCTATTCTGCTTCTGTTGCTAACCCCCGGCAGCAGGAGTCGATGCCATCTTCAAGCTTCAACCTCAAACCCGATGAAAATGTGAGCCGCCACAGCGTCTCTTGTTCCTATGGCTCATGTTTAATCCGGTATCCTGGAAGGCTCGTCGGCACCAGGCGTTGAGGTGGAAGAAGGCCCGTCGATCGTACAGTGCCACCCCAGGGGAAGGCTTCGCGTTCGGGCCGGTATTCAGATCTTTTCCGATTGTGGATGATCTGCTAACGTGTGCTTCGTGCAGCTGCAGCACACGAAGTCAACACTTCGGATGCTGCGGTAAGCGCGGCCTCAGAAATAGGGCGAAAGGCGCTTTCAATTCGCTCACCAGGCCACCATTCCTCCCCAGATCGCATACCTTCCTCGCAGCAGCGCGTACCACATCGCAGCATCGCAGCATGTCCCCGCCTCCGATCGACGCGCAACCTCCCTTCAACCAGTCCTCCGCGGACATCACTCTCCGCACCTCCGACCACGTCGACTTCCACGTCCACAGCGTGATCCTCTCGCAGGCATCGACCTTCTTCGCGACCATGTTCCAGCTCCCGCAGCCCAAACTTCCCTCCCCATCCGACACTCCGAACCGCTCCGTCGTCGACGTCGCCGAGGACAGCGTGACGCTGGACACGCTCCTCCGCCTCTGCTACCCCGTCAAGAGCCCGGTGCTGGGGTCCGCAGAGGCCATCGAGCCCGTGCTCAAGGCGGCGCTCAAGTACGACATGGAGTGGCCGACGGAGGTCTTCACGGAGCGTCTCCTCGCCCTCCTTCCGGGCACCAACGACCCGTTGCGTTTCTGGGCGATCGGGTGCCGCTTGGGGCTCGAGGACGTCGCCCGGCGCGGGGTCGAGGCCCTGCTCCGATCCCTTCCAGAGAGCGACCCTACGATACTGCGTGTGCTGCCTGGTATCTCTCGAGCATGCGCCGAGCTAGAGGGTGTAACAGCCGGGGATTATTGGCGCTGCTTGTCGTATATCAACCGGCGGCGGGCAGGAGAGGAGCCATTCTGTCCCCTCTTGCAGTTCTCTGACGCCATGCTAGACGACTTATTCGCACGACCTGGACCGAAGAATATATTATCAATGCTGGAGTTGCCCTTCTTCGAAATCCCTGACCTTGATCCCGGGAGTCAGCTGCCTAACCCTGACATCGTATGCACGACCTCCGAGGGAGATGCCCTGCGAGTTCACCAGACTATTTTGTCGTTGTATTCGCCCGTCTTTCGGGAGCGTATCCTGGCCCTCAAAGCGGCAACGCATAGCAACCCGGACACCGTCCTTACCCTGGACACTGATCTATCGCCACGTACACTATACTACGTGCTTCAGATCTGTTACGAGGGCGAAGACTGCCTCCCTTCTGACCCCACTACCCTCAGCGACATCTATCGCGCGGCGAAGGTCTACCAGATGAAGCGGGTTATTCAAGCCGTCGAACCACGCTGGCGCTCTGCAATGAAGGTGGACCCATGGTCAGGCTACTTCATCGCGGAAGGAGCAGGATTGTCCGGGTTCACACAGATGGCGGCAAGGTTTGTGGTCGATGATACCGCCCGCCTGCAGGATTGGTACGGTTTCCGGATGAATAGCACCACGGCACGCGGTTACCACCGTCTCCTCACATACCACGCATCGTGCCGAATCGCCGTCCGAGAGGAGTTGCGGAGGGCCAAGGAGAGGTGGGAGAAGACGGTTGTCGAAAGGAACCCTGAGGACGTCAGGCATTCCACGTGGGTAACGCACTACATCGACAAGTTGGAAGAAACACTGCAGAAGGAGCCTGCGATCTACCACGACTGCTTGGACCACATCTTCAGACATTCCACCGTCAATCCATTCACTTCACCCGGGTGTCGCAGGGACGCGAAGCGGATGCGCGAGCTGTACGAGTTCATGCGCATGCTGCCTCAGAAGATCGAGGCTGCTATCGACCAGGTGAGTCCGCACCCGCACTTTCATGCGCATAAGGTCGCCGTTTGCTGACCGGCAGAACTACTCCAGGTGGAGTGGAAGTTTTGACAACGAGCGACGTGAGCGCAAGCCAGTCTACAGAGGAGAGATCGCAGTAAGGCCCACGCTCACGCATTAAAACCAACCATCCCTCACTGTTGAAATTCAGGACCGTCGTCGCATGCCGTGGGATATTTGGGCTGTTGGGCGGAGGTTGCGCTGTCACTCAAGCAGCCATCGGAGTGAAGAGTACTGTCATGATACCTGTACGCATAGGCTCAGCAATGTAAACATATGTGATCACGCACCATGGGTCCCGTACACACCCTAGCTGCATTCACGACGACAGGTGTACCGCGGTGCGAGCGCCACACCTACTCGTATCAAGGCAATCGGGAGGCGATCTGGGCTTGCGGGCTCTTCGTACCCCCAAGGGCAAGTCCTTAAAGGTCAAGGATGCCGTGGCTAAGAGCCGCCGTGATAGCGTTGTGTGTCCGCGTGAGAACAAGAAACTTCTCCGGGACTAGGAGGGCGCGCAAGCGGGAGCGTCGAGGAGCCAGAACCTCGTCCGGCGGATTCTTAGCTCTGCATGCTGTACGGAGAGGAATGTGATCTGTCCGTGGAAGAGACGGGAGGAACGCACTTCGGAGAATCTGCTCAGAAAGTGCCTTCGGTCAGAAGACCGTGCATAAGTGGGATAAGTACGCGAGTTGAATTGAACTTAGCCAGAGCATCCGTGCGCGCCCCGAGGGCGACGGAATGTCTGGACACAGCAAACGTCCGACTCCGAGCACGGATGATGATGGTGTGGTCAACCTGTGCGCTAGTCAGACAGGAGCAACTATAGCTGGACCTAATGGTACCACAGGGTTCCACGCCCAAGAGATGGCTGCTCGTGCCTGCCATGAGTGCGAGCTTGATCTTGATGATTTGGGCATGGTGTGATGTGCAAGGCTTGTGGTGGACGCCATGTCGTAAAAGAGCTCGGCTCCGGAGTGGATAAGCGTACCTGCTGCATCCAGAGAGTCTTCCGTACGGTCTTGCAGATAAGCAGGACGTACAAGATCCCAGACAGGGACTGCGTGGAGTAGCACGACTGGAGGCTATACGGCATTTGGACGCAGGCGTGTCTCGTGGCCTGCATGACAATTGTCTCGAGGCGGTCTGATATCCCGCGCTGTCTGCAGAAAATGCCAGGAGATGACAAGATTCCGGAGACAGACTGTGCTGGCGAGGGGCGACACAAGCCAAGGTCGAGGACGAGGTCGTCCGATGGGCCACAGGCGCCCGGGCGCTAGACGGCGCGGACCAATGGGAAGCGCGGATTTGGGCGCTAGGAGGAGGGCAAGAGTTGGCGAGGACGGTGGTACGACGCGTGCGCAATCAAAATAATACCCGAACCTCGTCTCATCCCCATTTTTTCCTATATAATACCTTCGCATCCTCGCTTGTCGATAATCCGCTCCTTCCTCTCTCTCAGTTCCTCTACGTCCTCCACCAAAACCGCATCTTCACCCCTCCACGCACATACCGACCATGACCGTCCCCCTGAACGCATCCACCAGCCAGGACGTCGAGGCTCCCCAGCGCCCCAAGGACGTTGGTATCCTCGCCATGGAGATGTACTTCCCTCAACGTGTACGTGTCTTCACGCGCAGAATCACTCTAGAATTGTCTCCTGACCTTCGGGCCTCCAGTGCATCTCGGAGGAGGAGCTTGAGGTGTTCGACAACGTCCCCAAGGGCAAGTACACCATTGGTCTCGGCCAGAAGTTCATGGCCTGCTGCGATGACCGCGAGGACATCAACTCTTTTGCACTCACCGGTATGTCGTATCCTTTCTATGCGTTCTCCCCATCCCCCTCACCTCGACCTTTCGTCCCAGCCGTGACGAGCCTTATCGAAAAGTACAACATCGACCCCAAGTCCATTGGCCGCATTGATGTCGGCACTGAGACCATCATCGACAAGTCAAAATCGACCAAGACCCACCTCATGGACTACTTCGCCGAGGCGGGCAACACCGATATTGAGGGTGTCGACTCCAAGAACGCGTGCTACGGATCCACCGCCGCGCTCTTCAACGCCGTCAACTGGATTGAGTCTTCGTCCTGGGACGGCCGGAACGCGATTGTCGTGGGCGGCGACATCGCTATCTACGCGGAGGGCAGCGGGCGTCCTACAGGTGGTGCTGGTGCCTTTGCGATGCTCATCGGACCCAACGCACCACTTGCTGTTGAGCGTGAGTGTTTCCCCTTTCCCTTTAATCTTCCGAAGGCCGGGTACGGTGGTGGAAGTTTGAGCGCAGGAGATAACGCATCAACACGACGGCGTGCAGATTGCTTTAGTGCGCCGGGAATAAGGGTCTTCCCTGCGTTCCCTTGCACGGTTTCCGCGCTTCCATATATGATACTACCTTCCCACTCTGTGTATCTCGAGACTGACAATTAGCCTTGCAGCGGTCCACGGTTCGCACATGGCGAATACGTACGACTTCTACAAGCCCAAGCTCGACTCGGAGTACCCCGAGGTCGACGGCCCGGTCTCGATCACGGCCTACATCTCCGCCATCGACGCGTCCTACACCGCGTTCCGCAACAAGCACACCAAGGCCAAGAAGGCGGCAGGCCACTCCAGCCCCGCGTTCTCGCTCGCCGACGTCGACTACCCCGTCTTCCACTCGCCGTACGGCAAGATGGTGCAGAAGGCGCACGCGCGGCTCGTGTACAACGACTTCCTCGCGAACCCGGACGCGCCGCGCTTCGCGAACGTGCCCGAGCGCGAGGCGTGGCTCGCGCAGCCGTACAAGGCGTCGCTCACGGACAAGAACCTCGAGAAGACGTTCATGGCCTTCGCCAAGGCCGATTTTGAGAACACGGTCGAGAAGGGCATGCGCTGCGCACGCCGCTGCGGGAACATGTACACCGCGTCGCTCTACGGCGGCCTCGCGTCCCTGCTCTCGAGCGTCGAGCCCGCGGAGATCCGCGGCAAGCGCATCAGCATGTTCGCGTTCGGCTCTGGGCTCGCGAGCTCGTTCTTCACCATCAAGGTCAAGGGCGACACGACCGAGATCAAGGACAAGCTTGACCTCATCCGCCGGCTGGAGAGCATGAAGGTCGTCCCGTGCCAGGACTACGTCGACGCGCTCCAGGTAAGCCCCTCCTTTCAGCCTTACTCTTTGTTGCCGTCCGCTCACGGCGCGTGTCTGTAGCTCCGCCACAAGAACCACAACGCGGTGTCGTACGTGCCCGAGGGCGCGCTCGAGAACATCTGGCCCGGCGGCTGGTACCTCGAGAGCATCGACAGCAAGTACCGCCGCAAGTATGCGCGCCGGCCGCACGCGTAGACTGCCTGCTGTCGCTTTCGTCGTCTGCTCGCTGCTCCGCTGCTGCTGTCGCATCGCATATACTCCCGCATCTTCCTTCTATTGCTTGCTGCTTGCTGCTCACGTCCGACGCATATACACCTAATCGCATACCATTACTTACGAGGTAGTCGCCGCGCGGGGCGGGGACGGGACTTGGGACTGGGACTGGGACGGGCGAGTGGAGAGTTGCCGGGTTGGTTGGTTTAGAGGTCCGTTTCACGCGTTATGACGTGCATGTATGATTATTTCACGATACAATCCTAGACGAGTCGGGAAACACGCTACTACATATCAACGACTTTTCGTGGGTCTCTCGATACACTGACTGGTTGCTTGATCAGGAGGCAATTTCGAGTGTTACCTGCAGCACGCCTTGATTAGACCATACTCCACGGCCCGACTGTAAGGGAATTCTACTCACTTTAGCTATAACGTCGTCAAGGGAACTTTGAAGCGTGGCTCCCGTGTCCAACATGGTATTCAGGAGGTTGTGGCTGTAGTCGCTATAGCTAGGAGGCCACATCGAACTGTGAGAGTCCTCGCCCCCCCCGGGGCAAGTGCGTCTGAGCAAAGCCGTGAGAGATAGTTCGTCATCTCTACCGGCGACAGGTCCTTCGGTCGTAGTCTTACGCCCCACCTCCTGAAGGTAGTTCGTGATTCTTTCCCGATCGTACACAGCAGCAGTCGTGTATCTTCCCCGATCGTACACAGAAACAGATTTCCGTGCCACCTGAGTACGACAGTGCTCAGCCACCCTGCGGAGCTCTTCGTTCACCCTACGCGCACAAGCTTGGTAGTAATCCAGGAGACGCTGGTAGGCCATGGCAGGGGAGGACTCCATGGCAGAAGTGTACCAGCCCCTCTCCAGCGGCTTCTCCAGCACCTTCCGGGCGGCAGTCGCTGCGTAGGACTCAAGCTTGTGTTGCAAGGCAACGAAGTACGCCTCCAGAGCATTCTCCGAGGCGGCTGTCTGCCATGCGACGTCAGCGAGGGCGCGGACCTGCGTCATCCCCAGCTTTCCAGCGGCCGCGACGAGAGCGGCTAGGGAAGACAGGGTGTCCGGGAGGGCCTCCGTACCCTTGTAGCAGACGGCGAGGAGGTTGTGGAGAGTGTTGGGCTCGACGTCCAGTTCGAGCACGGGGAGATGTCGTTCTGCAGATGTTCCGCTCTCGAGGTGCTCCGTTGAGGTCGCCGACACCGTCGTGCTCTGCACTGCTTTGGCAGCGTCGATCTTATCTGCCAGAATCGGCGAATGACATGCAAGTATGGCGCCGTGGACGCAGTGCTTTACGTCACTGGAGGCACGACCATACACATACAGATCTGGGGAGGAGATATGTGGAACGAAGTGGCGCTTTGGATAGGTGAAAGGGACCCCGCGATCCGACTGGAGGAGCTCGTGACCAGAATCGTCACCGTCCTTCAGGTATTCGCGTAGGCGGAAGTAGTCGCCAGCGCGAACGCCCTGCAGAGAGTCGTACTTGTCTTCCTCGAGCATCGTATCCAGGACGTCTGGTCCTGATTTGCCTGAGGTGAGGCTGGCGCCGCGGCGGATCTCAGAACACGCCTTCCTCGCGAGCTCTTCCGCGCCGGACTGAGCAGCAATGGCCCAGACTTGTAGCGGACTGCGAGGAGCCATCCCGATGAGGTCATCTCTCTCCAGAAGTCGTAGAGGCCAATCCATCTCGTACTTCAAGGCCACTTTGTAAACTAGGACGATGTGATCCAAGTCCGTGATGACCTCCTTGTCAACGGGATAACACAGGCGTAGCAAGGGCCGAAGCGTCTTGCTGTCTTCGGAGACGTCAATGACGGGGCGGTCAGACGCGACGGCTCCGGCAGCCTGCCCGCATGCCTGCGGCTGTGGGAGAGAGAGTATCGTGGAGAATACGGGGGATGCCTGCGATAAGATCTGGGTGTGAACATGAAGGTCGACGTGGTCGGAGGTGCGCAGGGTGATGTCAGCAGATGCTTGATTGAATAGGTCGTCTAGAGGAGAGCGCAAAGTGGTAGATGAGGTGGGCATGCTGTCTTGCCGTGCCGCAAACATATGTTGGAGGAGGAAGGAGGGTGAAGCGGTCACCGCCAATACGGACACGCGCGCGAATATATAGAGCGAGCGACATTACCGCAGCATCGAAGGTAGGCAACGTGGTCGACACGTTACGCTGTGCTCGCGCTTGCGAGATCATGAATTACTTAGCGGGGCAGAATCAACGCACTTCCGACCCAAACAAACGAAACGACCGAGTAAGCACCAGTGTGCGCCTTCTCCACGCTCGCTCACTCCTCCTTCCCCCTCATGCGACGTCGAGTTTCACCTGCAGCACAATCCTCATCAACATCGCCTCTACGCGCAAAATTGAGTACACTCACCTGAGATATAGCATTAGGGACGGAAGTTCGAAGCTCCGATCCGATGTCGAGCATCGCTTTCACAAGTTCATGGCAGTACCCTTTAGTTTGCTGGGGCCACGACGAATGGGGCCCGTAATAGTCGCCTTCCACGCAGCTGGATCTGAACAACTCGGGCAAGGCTAATTCCTTGTCTCTGCAGACGGGCCCTCCAACCACTATACGGCTTCCCAGGTCCCGAAGATATTTAGGGATAATCTCTCGATCGACGACAGCAACTCCCCACCCTCCCGATGGATGTGCAGCTTGAAAACGGTCAGCCACTCTCCGGATATCCTCATTCACGCTTTGCGCGCACGCTTGATAGTACTGGAGAAGACGCTGGTACGCCAAGGCCGGGGAGGACTCCATCGCGGTCGTGTACCAGCCCTTGAGAGACTTCTCCAATACTTTCCGAGCGGCAGTCGTGGCGTAGGAGTCAAGGTTGTGTTGTGAGGCAACGAAGTACGCCTCGAGGGGGCTCTGAGCAGCCTCGCTCTCCCAACGCGCCTCGACAACACGAGCGACCCGACTCATCGCGTACTTCCAGGCGGCAAGGAGTAAGGCAGCAAGATCGGAGAGATCGGACGGCAGACGTTCTTCACCCTCGTACAAAACCCCGAGCAGAGCTGACAGGGTGCGCGAGTCGAGGTCTACGTCGATCGCGGGAAGGGATGTTGACCAGACACGTGTGGGCGAACCTGTCGGCGATGCGACATCGGCGCTCGCCTCCTCCCTGGCTGCCTCCAACTTCGTTTTGAGAGGCGTGGAGTGCAGGGATACTATGAGCTGGTGCGCTCTCAGCTGTCTTCCGTCTGGGCACTTGAGCACTAGGTCGGGTGCGGGGGTAGACGGGACAGTGAATACCCGCAGAGACTTGCGCAGAGGTCGGACTGGGATGGCTGAGGACGGGGGTGTAGTGATGGGGCGAGCGGGTGACAGTGGTTGGAGAGTTGAGAGGAACCCGGACAGGAAAGTGGAAGGGGGTGACCATGACGACCCAAGGAGAAGCTTGAAGGACATGTCTGTGACGGTCAACCGGAGGAACTCGCGAAGACGGTAGTAGTCCCCGGCGTAGACCCCATCCAGAGCTGGCAGTCCTTCCTCCCGCAGGAGCACTTCCAATACAGGTAAACACTGGGCAGTGTTCGTAGCGCGCTCCCTCATGGCGCAAGCAGCCCTGTGAGCCACCACCTCGAGGCCGGTCTGACAAGCCACGGCCCACACCTTGAGCGGCCTTTTCGGCGCGACCGCGAGGAGGTCGTTCGTCAGGAGTGACAAGGGCCACTCCATCTCGTACTTCGTGGCGGCTATGAGAACGGGGACGATGTCGTCGAGCTCTCCGAGGCCCTGCTTGTTGATGGGATAGCAGAGGCGGAGGAGCCTCTCCAACGTCTTGCTGTCTTCCGTGACATCCACGGTGGGTCGATGTGGGAGAGTGCCGGGATTGTGTATCTCTTTAGGGGGTTGGGGCAACGAGAACATGCCGGAGAAGATAGGCGATGCTTGAGCCAAGATATGAGTGTGGACATGGAAATCGACGCGATCCGCAGTGCGTAGAGTGATATCCGCGGTAGGCTGATTGAATGGAGGTGGACCAACGGGACAGGCAATACTGGACATCGGGGTAGAATCGTCAATGCAACGATGACTGGAAGAAGTTGAGAACATACGACGGGTTGAGTGAGAAGTGAGATTATCTATCTAGTAATGCGAAGAGAACCCTACCGCAGCACATGGCTGAAGCGATGCCACGCGCCATCGGATCCAAGCTGCGAGCATGGGGTATGCCACCAACAATGACCACCCTGAATATGTGCAACACTTTCGTGGTATGCGTGTTGAAGTTACGAAGGGGTGCGAGGATACTTGGAACTTGCTAAGTTGCTTGGACTCGGACACGTCAGTTAGGGAAGATCCGGAAAAATCCGAGAGCAGGCGCGCGAGCTCGAAACATGTTGATGATTCTGAAGTCCAACTTGCAACGCGGCCAGAGTCCGATGTGAGTCTTGTACTATACTGCATTACTTTATCGCAACTTAAAAGACTGTCAAAGACTCCGGTGGTGCGATTTTATCTCTTTCTCTCTGGACATATACTTACCACTGCTCAAGTGGCACCTTCGAATATGCTAAACCGAGCACTACGAAGTTCGTGCAGCAGGAATTGATATCTATAACGACGGATTCGACATTCGGAAGAACCGGATTTGCAACCCCGGCTGAGTCTACTCTCGCGACATGGGGAACATGTTCCTCGAATGGTACCCAATCAAGGACCCGCTCCCATACACTTCTCGCATCAGTAAAATGCGCAACCTCTAGACGCTCTGGCCGGTCCTGGCTAGCGCTTGCGAGGGGTGTTCTCCCGCAACTACAGCACTGCCCGCGGCCGTAATACGCTCAGAGGTACATATCTGACCAGTATCTTGACAGCTGCAACCGAGAAAAAGCGATTTAGGGAGGTCGAAAATTTGGTACTGAACCCTGAGACCTCTGACGAGTTCTGAGGACGTCTGAACGTACTGGTTCAGAGGTCCTCAGAGCTGTGCAGGTTTTTCTGATGGGCCGGCGGGGAAGAGCGAACAACGTCCTGCAATTCATTCCGAGAAGACTGCAGGATGCGATTGAGCGAGTACACACAGTCAGATGAGGTCAACTCCATGCGAATGAATTCGAACACCTGCGTGTTCTCCCCTCCTACAAGTCATCCTTTACCGGAGGTGCTCATGATCAAGGCCGCGTTGGTCGGCGGGCCTCGATGCCAATATTTCCCGGAGATAACATGTATCTGCATCTGTATACGCGGAATAAATGTCTCAGTAAAACGACCTCGCGGGGGAGCAGTCTGATCTGTATAGCATTCACGTAGGAAAGCAGTCTGGATAAATATTTGATACTGGTGGTTAGAACTCAGGCTCGAAATTTCGCTGTTTCGGCGCGCACTGTGGGAAGGGTTGAGAACAATGAGTGGTTTATAGCCAAAAGGTGGAACAATGAGCAAATTGCCACTCACGCCCATGTGACTGATGTGCTTTGGCAATCCATGTTCACCCGCGGACGCGTCCGAAGCGAGCAGAAGCGCGCTTCCTCACTTGCATCCTTACCACCACCCTCCACTCTCGACGCTGCAGCAGCAATGCCTCTGCCGAAGTATACACTACACCGGCAAATTCTGGATTGTATGGAAGAACAGTCCCATGCGTTGCTCCAGGAGTTATGCGCTAAGTCGGACCGTGATGTAAGTACTACTGATGTTGTGCAGCGGGGACTGGGCACTCACCTCTCCCAACCACCATCCCATATCCTCCAGCCCACTGCAGAAATCAGTCCAGAGCTAATCAACGCGCACACGGCTTCGAAGTTGCGAAAGATGGGGTACGATGAAATGATGAAGGCCGAGAGGGCGGGGAGGCCAGTTCCACCAATAGTTCATTATTTGCACCAATACGCCGCACACTGCGACAGGACGGCTATGGCGTTGAAGCGTGGCGAGATTTTGCCCACCCAACCACCGATCCTAAACGCGTCACACTTCCCTCAGTCGAGCCCGACCGTAAGCCAGAAACCACTCTCTCCGTCGCGGCGACTCCCCCCTGCACCGCCTGGGCTCCCACCGCCTTCGGGCCCAATGTATCCGACTGTGTATTCTGGTGAGTTAAAGCATCTGTGTGAGCCATGTCCAACGCCTGACTTCCCGATAGCGGGTGGTTCGCCCGGATACTTCCCGCCCCCGGGCCTACCTCACCCCTCCTCCACTTGGCGCCAACAACCCCATATTCCAGTGTCAAGCTTCGACCTTGGGAGGCCGTCTACATTCTCTCACGAGAATGTGTGGACCTCTGGAGTCGCGGCTGCTTGCGAAGGACCGGGACTCCCGGTGAGGCTCCCCAGGGAGAAGAGGCGCCCGCTGCCCACTCCCCCGGACGTGGTCAACACGAACGATCTCGCTCCCTTGGCACCGCGCAACTTGAACGTGGGCGGGCCGTCCATCTACTATTCCATGCAGTGTCTTGCCATAGAAGACACGCGGCAGACCTGGCAAATCGGCGCGGATGTCAGCGGCGTCAACCCGCACGACGTATCGGGACTCGACGACCTACAGGAAATTGAACACACCTTGATGGTCGACTCGCTGGTTCAAGACCCCTTTGAGTCGACGAACCCTATTTCCCGCTCTACTCCTCTGCCCGAGTCTGGATTTGTCACTCCAGAGGACGGTGACATATACGTTTCGAAGGGCGGTTACTTCCCGGGGGAACTGAAGCTAGCGAAGGAGGGGAAGTTGTTCATGACGAAATATGATGGCCCTCGATACCCTACGACGAGTCCGTCCACTGAGGGCGCAACCCCAGCCTGCTTGGGTTTCGGTTCGACGGGCGAATTCTCTGGCCTGGACTGGGGGAAGGGCTGGGGGGAAGGTTTGAACTGGTCGTCGGATGCGACGCAGGAGCGACGGGTTCCCGGTTCTTCTTCCAAGCATGACCACGTTCAGGTTCATGACAGTGATTTCGGTTGGTTGGCATCGCCCTCCGGAGATATAGCCACTCGCTGGCGGTCGCTCCCACGGGCGGTCCCCGAGTGGCGTGAAATGCCAAACCTCATCACCGAGCTTGATCCCAGAAATGCTTTGGGCCTACGGCTGATCAAGAGGCCTCCCGAAATGCTCTAGAACCCTGCTCGTGGTACGTCGACGCTTTGTCCGCGACACCTATCATAGTTAACCCAGATCGTTGTCAGGTGGCAGGAGATGACTCACGGCATCGAGTTCCCCCTTTCCTGAATCCTCAGTTGTTCTTGCCTCTCTCTCTGTATCCACAGTCCACCGTTGTCACTACGCCTCCCCGAGCTTCGATGCCATGACTGCCGCTGGCAGGAGGGCTTGCTGCTGGCAACCCTGCGCCGTGACGCACTGGGGGGAGCTGCGTCAGACAACATCGTGAACTTGCCATCTCATCTGTACTATGTAGATTGATGTCAGAATACTATCCGTACCTGGATCCTGCCTTCGTCCTTGTTGTGGTTCTGAAAGGTTGTTTCCTGCCACCTGGTCGAACTCGGAGGTCAAAAACTTGAAGCGCTCGCCTTGGTTCGATTCCCCCATGGGCAGTGCTCTGGAAGTTGCATACACACGCGTTGCGAGCTTGGATCCACATCCAATGTAGAGTTGTCATATAATCGTGTTATTCATGTCTGGACTTTTGTTTGCGACATGAGAGTAGCGAGAACAGAGAACGGGGCTAGTACGCGGCATCTGCCGTGGCCCAGACGATGAGGTGACGTCAGCGTTTCCTGACCACGAACCTCCACGACCCCGCGAGTATATAGAACCAGATTCGTCGGATTGAGACCTCGATTCATCCTTCTCCTCACCATGCCTGTACCCAAGAACATCTTGAACCAGATCAAGAACATTATTCCCCCTCTCGACGGCTCCTTGCATAAGGGCCAGTCAGGGCGTGTCGGCGTACTTGGTGGTGCTCTCGAGTGTGTTCGATGAGCCTAGCAATCCGACTATGTGCTAACGTAGGAACAGTTATACCGGAGCTCCGTTTTTTGCATCTATATCGGCTCTGCGAATCGTAAGTATCTCTGATTCTGCCTGCACTGCAGTCCATGACCTGACAACTTTGAAGGGCGCCGACTTGTCGCACGTTATCTGTTCACCAACTGCAGCGGGTGCCATCAAGTCGTATTCCCCTGACCTAATCGTTCACCCCATCCTTCGTGAGGACCAGTATGTAGTGACATATCCATATCTCATATTTTGACTCCTCATCCCAATGTTTGCCTTCTATCAGGTCTTCGGATTCAGTAAAGCCGGCGTTGTCTTCGCTTCTCTCACGTCTACATGTCCTCATAGTAGGTCCGGGTCTCGGGCGAGAGGAGTATATGCAGAACTTTGCAAAGCTTGCCGTGAACATTGCCAAAGAACAGGGCATGTATCTTGTCCTTGATGCGGACGCTCTCTGGATGGTCGGCCAGGACCTCTCCGTCATCCGCGGCTATCGTCGTGCTGTTCTTACACCGAACGTAGTGGAGTTCAAGCGCTTGAGCGAGAACGTCGTAAGTTCTTGATTATAATCCCATTCACAGGCCGCGGATACTCACCCTCTTCCGTCCAGAAGATCGACCCAAGCATCCCCGCAGAAGAGCGCGCGATGCACGTATCGCGCGCACTTGGCGGAGTGACTGTTCTGGAGAAGGGTGCCAATGATATCATTTGCACCAACACGGGCAAAGCGAGCAAGGAGGAGGCGCAACTGAACAAGATATCCGAGGGCGAGAGCGCAGAAGAGCGCGTCGTGATCGACGTACCTGGCGGTCTGAAGCGCTGCGGGGGCCAGGGTGATATCCTAAGCGGAGCCGTCGGTACAATCATGGCATGGGGCAAGTGCTTCGAGGACGGAGCATTCGGGTGAGTGTCGCCTGAGCTTATAGAGATAACTATCACTGACTCCCAAATCATAGCGATGGTTCCGTTCCTCCTTCGCGCATACCACTCCTGGCTGCTGCCGCTGGATCCATGATCACTCGCACTGCATCTCGACGTGCATTTAGCAAGCAAGGACGCGGCGTCGTCACGCAGGATATGCTTCCTGAGATCGGCGGCGCTTTCGCAGAGATCTTCGGGGAGGGTGAGAAGGGCTGGGGTGCACCTGTAGACCAGAAGCTCTAGATAGCAAATGGAGAATTCGACGTCCACTGTATGATACAAGAACGATACTAGGTAGACTGCTTGCTTATGCTTATGTCCTGGTCAAGGTGTTGCCATTCCGGGGAGTCGAATCACGCGCGTCGCGTTAGCACCGCGTGATGTAAGTTCAATGTAACGCGACTGCCCTTGGGCGCTATCAAGTGCGCGTTTTACTCTCCACCATCACTTGCGGGTTCTGCCTATTCACTAGCAGCACTTCATGCATCATGGACGGCGGGGATTGGGATTACTATGGTATGTTTTACTCAGATATGCATGGTATCCACTCTTACCGTTTCAGACGAGGATGCGGATGGCTCCGAAGAGTACGAGTCAACATCCGAATCCGAGAGCTCGGAAGACGAAGAGGACGACCGCGGCGAAGGTCCGAGCGAGCTCGTTCAAGCAGCAGAGGCAGACGATGCGCGCGCGGAGGCTGCGATTGAGGGCGACTTTGACCGGCTGATCCAGAATATCCGCGAGGCAGGAGACGGTTCGAGCTCGGGGATGCTCAACAAGATGTGGGACATCAACCTGGAGGAACGCGAGGCGGAGTTCAGGGACGACCTGCGCGCAGCCTCGGGAGTGGGAAAGCTCAAGAAGAAGGTGCGTTACTGGCCTTTCTCCCCGTCGCCCATTCCCCTCATCACTTGTAACCCTGCAAATAGCGCGGACGGAGGGCAGGACCGGTGCTCTCGCAGGAGGTCCGCGCGCTCATCGGAGACGGCAACCAAGCATACATCGACGGGGACGAAACCAAGGCGATCCAGGTCATGCAAGAGGTCATCCGTATCGAGCCCCGCGCGCCGGAGCCGTGGAAGGTCCTCGCGCAGTGCTACGACAGCATGGGCGAGAGAAAGAAGGGGCTCCAGCTGCGTATCATGGCCGCGCACCTGCACCATGACCCGGACGAGTGGGCTGAGCTGGCGGAAAGGTCGAGAGAATTGCAGTACTATCAGCAGGCCCTGTACTGCTATGGCAAGATCTACCACCTCGACCCGACCAACGTGGACGCGCTCTGGGATCGCGCATCCCTCGCGAAGGAGGTTGGAGACCTGAAGATAGCTCGGTCGACTCTACTAGCGATGCTCAAGCGACTCCCATACGATCTCACCCTGCTGAATGAGATACGGCCCATCCTCATCGAACTCAACGACCTCGCGCTTTGTGCTCAGCTCTTCCAAACTGCATTCGAGCACTACATCGTTGAGTTTCCTACTGGTCGCGGCGTGGACCCAGACAATGGTGCAGAGGTTCCAGGAGGCGGGTTCATGCTCATGCAGATCCTTGTGCTCGCGGACCTGTACAACACGTTGGGCGAGTACGCGCGGGCGGTGGACACGATCAGGAAAGGCTGCCGGTGGCTACAAGGTCGTGCCGCACAGAAATTCTGGGACGCGTGTGAAGACGATAGGGAGTGGGACGTGCCCGGGATAGCCGTGGTCCGCGGCACCGACGGGGAGGTCCAGCCGGGCATGTACCCACTCGATGTGAATGCAAGACACCGTTTGGCCATTGCAAGGATCAAGGCTGGAGACATCGAGGAAGGGAAGGTCCGTGTATGCTACTGGCTGCTGTTCGTGTAGATGCTTACATGCGCATAGATGCACGCACAAGTAGTCCTTGCGCAGGATGTCGCCGAATACGCACCGCTGTTCTCAGAGATTGCGGACGCGTACTTTGATAGGGAAATGTACGCGGAGGCGGGGCACATCTACGAGATGCTGGGTGGCAACGAAGGGGTGGGTCGCTCCTTCTGCCGACAAACCGAGCCACACTGACGTGCAACCGGGGCAGACAAACAGCATATATGTCTTTTTGCAAGCTGCCGCATGCCGCCGCATGGTTGGAGATTTGAAGGAGGCAGTCGCGATTTACGAACAAGGTGTGTTAGTTTGTGGACTGCAGTCAAATCTGCTAACGAGCGGTCTCTAGTCATTCATGCTGACCCAACAAACAACGATGCGAAGATGAAGCTCGCAGAGATCTTTGAGATCCTCAACGAGCCTCGAAAAGCTCTCGACCTTGTCTTGCAGGGTATGGTCATCCCCTGCTTTGTGGCGCATACGCTAAGATGCTTCCTACTACAGTCATCGACTCCCGCAAACGCCGCAACGCACCACGTGATGGCACCGCGGACACAGGCGAGCCAGGTTCCGCCTCCCTCTTCGAAGAAGGAAAGGTCCGCACGCAGAAGGGCAAGGGGTCTTCCGCGAAGTCAAACAACCCGAACAAGCTCACCCCGGCGCAGCTGCGTGAGCTCGAGGCACAGAAGGAGCGCGAGGCGTCGCAGAGCTGGCGTCGTGTGCAGGAGTTGTGGCCGCGGATGCTTGCCAACGAAGAAGAGGCTGTTCGCGAGTGGCTCGTCGAGGCGGAGAAGCTGGTGGAGTCCTTCCGGGAGACAAGGGCGCTGTTCTTGACGAGTCGGGTGTGTATATGGTTTGGTGAGGTTGAGGACTGTCCGGGCTGACTTTTCGTAGCATCGTGGTTTCAGGGGGATGTTTCCCCGAAGCTCTAGGAAGCAGACATCAGAGGCGACGGAGGACAGCATGGCTTCTCGTCTGCAGCTGGAACTCGGTTAGTTCCTTCCCCTACGCCCACGGCTGCGTCGATTCTGATGTTTCGCTCTTCAGGCCGCGACGCTCTCTCAAGAAAGTCTGCTAAGTCTGAGAATGTGAACACCTTCCGTACGATCTCGTTCGAGGACTGGCTGCGCCTGTTCATGCACGTTGAGTTGTGTCATCCCACTCGCGATGTTCTGCGTGCTTACTCTGCGATCTTTGACAGTACACATTCCTCCTCACTCGTCGAGGACAGTATGAGCTTGCGAACGAGATTCTGCGGCACTTGCTGTACTCGAACGCGTATCAGTCACGTTCTTCGCAGGATTCCATTCGTCTTGGGCTGATCAGTGCGTGGGTACGATTCTCCTCGATGCGTGGCATGACTGATATGCTTCCTTAGCTTGCGCCATCCATGCAGACCAGTTCATGACGGTCGTCGAACAAGCCCGCAAGCTGATCAACGGCCATCAGTTCAACAACGAGCCACTCCGAGTGCTCATCTCGTCCCTGGGAAGCGGACTGCACGCCACCGACGCGTTCCTCGTTTCCACACTCTCCAAGCATCTTCTGCGAGAATGTCGGCTGGCGGATGCAGCTGTCAATGACCCAGGGACTCTGCGGTTCAACAATGCGCAGCGCCGGTGGAACTTTCCAGGAGCGTCTGGCAGACCTGAGGCTGACGACGAGGACGAGGACGTTGAGACACCTGCTGTAACGGAACTGGAGAAGTCCAAGCTGCCGACGAAGCCAAACCCGGTGAATGTCGCTGTGTATGGGCAGATCTTGCTCGCCGCGAGGAGTTACCAGAGCGCACTGTGTATGCCGCCATTGTTTCATGCGAGGGCGCGCGAGTTGCTGACGCTATCTCAGTCTATCTCCTACAGGCGTATGACAATGCTCGTGATGACGCCATGGTGTGCTTGTCCCTCGCCATCGCCTCTGTCGGACGCGCCATGCAACGACAGTCGGACAACAGACACCACCTCATCACCCAGGTGAGCGCACCCTAGCATGGGCCGCAGGGCAAGCTGATGGTCTTCTGGCAGGGAATGGCCTTCTTGACACGGTACCGCGAGCTGCGTGGAGAGACGGCAGCAGGGCTTGACGAGGTAGAGTACAACTTTGGTCGTGTCTTCCATCAACTTGGTGAGTCGCACGTCCGCAAGCATGACTATATGTCCTTGACATGTCTGTCTCTGCCATAGGGCTCCATTCGCTAGCGGTTCGCCACTATGAGCTGGTCCTGGAGGCAGCGGAGAAGAGAACGAAGATCGATCCGGAGGTAAGTATTCATCCATATATGTGTTGCTGCATGTGGATTCATGTCGATCACGCAGGACGTCGGGCTTGCGCGAGAGGCCGCCTACAATCTCTCCCTGATATATGTTACTACGGGGGCGACACCACTTGCCCAGGCTCTGTACCGTCGATGGCTCTCTTTGTAGGGTGTTTGATCTAAGTCTTGTCTTTCGTGATCGGCAAGTTTGTATCCGTAGTGTTCTATGTGTTTCAATTCATAAAAAGGGCCCAACCGGGAATTGAACCCGGGACCCCGTGCAATCTTATGGTCCTGAGTACCGGGTTGAAGCCACCCGAAGCACGTATCATACTACTAGACCATTGGGCCGTGACGAAGGGTCTTGCATAAAAAGACATAGCAGCATCGGTTTTTCCCCTTAACACGTATTGAATTCCGACTCTGCTGCGACTCCTCTGAGCCTTCGTCTGAAGCTGGATCCTTGTGCAACCCGACTTATTTTTCTCTTGCCATGGCCGGCTAAACCAGAATGAGAAGTTGAATTCAAACTTCGGTTTTCACGTCGTCCACGAGGTGTCAACACTTCAACCCATTTTGCAGACTATCAGTCTGAGCTGCTGGAACTAACGTGCATGTGGGACGCTTGGAGAACAGGTAGCCATCAAGAACAGTCAGAAAGGCAGAATGGTGCTCGGTGAGTCCCCTCGTATGGGAACACCTTCCATGGCGATAGACCACACCCCTGCACTTGAGTCATGACCTGCGTGCAGCCAGGAGACGACTGCGCCAAGTTCGTCATCACATCCAAGCCCATGCAGAAGGTCTTCTTCCACTCAAAGACACCTGGCATATCCCCTTTGAAACGGCTACCGACATGCACAGAAGCTTACGCCGTCATGTTAGACGTACGCCGATTGCGAAGGTAAGTAGCATCTGGAATATAACACCATGCCTGCGTGAAGTTGACCGTTCTCGTATGCAACCGGGCACATAGCTTGCTACCCAGAGCAGTTGCGAAGGGACATCTCCGCTACAAAATGACTCCAATGGGACAATGCTAGGTACGTTCTCTCATGGTCGCATTTTCACTGTGCCAGGTTAATCCGAACTTGGCGAAACTGACACTTTGCTGAAATAGGAGCGTGCAATCGTAGTATCTCAATCCCTCTGTCTTGGAAGTTGAGTGCTTAATGCGTGTTCGAAACGAACGTCATAGACACTCATCTTCCAAGCTGTAGATTCTCTCGTAGCGCCTCCAGGGTCTAATTCTGGCGGTATAGCTCACGAATGAATTGCTCGTGCAGTAGTACAAGACCACCGCGCATATACAACTGCATGCGGGATTTTCCCCTGCAGATGAGGCCTTGGTCGTGCCCTGGTCGCTGACTGTGACAATGCGCACGGAGTGACGTGACATAGGTCACATCCTACCGCGACTGGCTATGGGCAGTAGCTCAAGCGACACGAATGATGATTGCATCCCCAGTATCGTACTCGAAGCAGGAGGGCTCGAGCGGAGAACTATCGAAGAATCCATGACGAAGTGACTCACCTCTCGGTTCTGCTGCCGCAAACATCAAACCGCTTCTGCCTGCGGTCGCTCTTATCGTGTCCGGGGCTCGAGCTGCGAAGAAGACCTCGAAACATGTTGTGGACGTCCATGGGGATGCCGATGAAGAGGTGTGCGATGCTGCCAAGGAGAATCTCTGTCGCTGCAAGAGTACCGGTGGTCTTCGGCAACCACAGCCAGCCTAGTTAACCCGGGCGACAGTGCAGGGAACATCTGCGGGAGAGGCTCTAAGGATGAGTTCTGCTCACCACTAAGTAGTACTCACCTCTATTATACGATCACAGGCTTCCAACCCTGGCATGGGTACGCTTGTTCTCCGAGGTCGCGGGTGCAGTAGGTATTGTTCTCTCTGTCCGCTTTCCTGCCAGGCTACTACAAGGCACTGCGTCTTCATTCTTCACGATGCACGTACACCGCATAGTCGACCATGTCATCCGGAGGTCACTGAGCAAAGAACCGAGGACGTAAGGTCATTGTGCCGCAGCAAGATGGTCCGGGGTCACAATTAAGGTTTGGCGGCTCGCGCCTGTTCCCCGACGGATACCAGCGCAATTCCCCGCTGCGCGCAAACTTGCAGCGGGGATCTCGCGTCCTCTATCTGCCTCACCGGCTTCTTCGCCGCCCCATGAAATTTTCCTTGCCCATTTTTCTGCGGTGCAGAGGTCGTCTTCGTTCCTCCCACCGCCTTCACGCTTCCACAAGCAGAGCACCGCCCCCGTGCCCTCGTTGTGGTACCAATCGTACTGCCCCGTGTCAATACGCATGCCCCCTCGTCTTCGGCTTCCTGATCCCGCCTATCCCTCTTTCACGCTGGCAGGAATTGCTTTCATGACAGGCCAGTCGTCCGCCTACTGTCGCGTCCCCACCTACCGCGGGAGCCACTTGAGGCGCTTCCACCCCTACGGCCGCGTCGACCGACCTACACCATTCCTGGTGAGTGTACTGCCAGCGCGTTGTTGAACGCCGTGGCAGAACAGATGGCTCAACGCCTTGGGAAAGTCGATCGGCCTCGTGGACGCAGAGGAACAAATCGAGCCAAGCGTGGAACTGGGCGGTGTTGGAGCGGCGGTACGTGTCATCGCAGTGCTGCTGCGTATCTCACTGCGCCGGTGTTGTTGACGGGCTCTCGGGCCTGCTGCTCTGTCACAGGTGGTCGGCGTAGAAGATGCAGGTGCCACGGGCGCGGACGACGAACGCGTCAATCTGGAGCGTGCGATGTTTGGAGAGGCTGAGGGGCCGCAGCGACGCGCCTTCGTTGCGATGATTATCGTGCGAGCGGGTCTTCCGGACTCGCAAACTTATGGCTGATCTCTCACCTTGCCAGACCCTCGCGAACGCAGTGCACCGGGGCTTCAATAACGCCCGCGACAAACTCAACCCAACTGCCTAAATCATCTTTCCCCCAAGTTTCCGTCACCCTCGACTCCTCGAATTGTATAGCCATCGTCTTGCTTGCGTCTCTGTCGCCATTCTCCCACTCTCTCCCCCTAGAAAACCATCCAACAGTACGTCTTGCTTTTGATTGATGTCTCCTCGTGTACTTCTACTGTAGCATAGTCTTTTGCTCGTCATCCCTGTATATACCCCTCGGACTGTGGCCAATGTTGTGTTCTTGCTGTTCTCGCTGTCCTCCGTTCCTCCATCAAAATGAATCATTGTATTTCTTGGCACTGCCGCGCACTTTCCCGGCTCTTTGTCGCGTCCATAAATGGGGTGTGGGTCCGTATGTTCCATCGGCAAGAGTCGCGATCAATTGGCACCCCACCCGTCGCTTCCCGCGGCTACTACTATGAAACACCATGACGCTGAGGGACCGATCAGGACCAACCCCAGGCCTCGCAACCAATAGCTGGCGCACATGGTTGCTCGTCGGGATTGTGGTACCACATTAACCACTGAGCTTGATTCATATTACTAAGTAGATCCTGGTGGAGGAAGATCTCGACAGCGGGGAGATGACCTAACTTTCCCAACTTTAAGGAGCAGAGGCGGCATGACGGCATCTACTAGAATCTCGACAACTTTGACGTTCAGGGCAGGAGTCTTCAAGTTCCTGTTGCGGGCATTATATCCTCGAGGTACGACACTCTTGGTGTGTGAATATGTGGATCTGAGAGGACACACATGGTCATCACTGGGGCTCCTTGATCTATCCTACAACAACTCCTCGTCCGTAATAAAGATAGTCCTTCCAAACAAGAAGATGGGAATTATCTATCTAGACAGCCATGCCCGACGACTTGTCATTTTCCGCTTCCTCAGGCTTCGTCGAACCCCTCCAAGCCGAACCGAACTCATCGTCATGCTCACGCGTGCTTGAATGCTGAACGAATACGCGGAGCGCGGTGGGTGAGTCCTCCATGCCGTGTGTCGGCACGGCCGGGTTCACCACTGTGTTGCGGTTGTTGTGCGTGCGCGTGCCGAAGCTCTTGAAGGCGTTCGCCCAGTTCATGCTGGGCTCTCCAGAGGTGCCGCGCGGCGTGAAGCGGTTGCGCCGCCGGAGACCGACCCGGAAGATGACGATGGAGAAGATGATGCCGCACATGGGCGTGCCCTGGAAGGGATAGATCAGTGTCACGCTGAGCTCGTAGCAGGGCCGGAGGGAGGGATGGGGCTCACCATCTCGGACATGATCTCGAGGCTCGTCGAGCCGAACGCGAGGGTCATGACGAAGGCGAAGAGGAACGCGGCGTTGATGAGACCGCTCTCGAGGATGATGCGTATCACGGGGGTCAGCTTGTGCTCGCTGCCTTCGAGGTCGAGCGCGTGCGTTCCTGTCCTGTCTGTGTACCATATGCGAATTGCAAGCAGTGCTGTGGGTTGCCGTCAATTAGCAAACCTTCGCAGGACCGTATACTCTGTTATACGGGAATTGACGCACATGTCGCTAGGGCATTGGCCACAAGACTCGCGGAGAAGAAGAGCTTCAAGGGCTGCTGCTGAGCGAAGATGCTTTGATGAGTGAGGTGGGTATAACCCCAGAGAGCGTAGTATCCCGAGCCTGGAGTCGGAGTATGCGGCGTCAGTGAAGGACTCGAGACGCCCACAGCGAGAACGCCTCACCAGCTGCGAGGATCGAGAGTGCGACGGGCAGGACAACAACCCAGATATTCTTGCCCCAGACAACCCAACACCTGTAGTTCTGCGGGTCCGGAAAGTGAGTAACATGGTGTGCAGAGCTGAGTGACGAGGAACGACATACCACGAAGAGATCTCCGACTAGCAGAGAAGTGATGAATAGGGCGTGTTTTGTGATGAAGATCTGCGCCGTGACGTCCTGGAGGAACGCGAGCCGGGCTTCGCGTGTTTCGTTGTAAATGAACGCGATAAAGAGATAGGTGACGTCTACGACGAAGCGGGCCGTTGCAAGGATGACGAGGAGAATGCCGGCGACAAGCATCGGCCAGCTGATCTGCGTCTCTCCGGTAGATCGTCGGCGGTACAGATCGTACCCGCACACCCCGAAGAGACAGAGGAAGATACCTATTCAATGACAAGCGGGAGACGTCAGCGCAAGAGACATCAACCTTGGGTGTCCGAACTCACCATACAGGGGGCCCTCAATTGCCAGCCCAGAGAGCTCGGAGGAGTCGATGAGGATAGCCATGCTCTCAGAGTGGCAGGGATCGAGAGATGGACTGGGGGAACCGAAGGGACAGTCATCGCTGCTGTGGACATACTTATCACCTGGCAAACTTTACTGGCGTTCGCAGTCTGTCCCACGATGAAGTCCTTGCTGATCAGACAACAGACAGAAGCTTGCTCTTGAAGGATGGCGTGGGCGAAGTGAGATGATTTGGGGCGGATAGCTGTTGATCACGAACATCACGGGTGTGATTAACTACGCAGTACATCCGCGTATCTGGTTTTAGCTTCCCGACGGCTGCAATGAACTGTGTATCATGTCAGTGGGAATGTCATAGCCAGACGTCGGAACAAAATAGCAGACCTACCGTACGGCGCAGCGTCGCACGAGGAGCATCCCCTGAAGTTGTTACGATAGCGCGATCGGTTATTCGCAAAGCGATCACGGGCACATGGACAGTACTCGGTCCCGATGTCCTGAGGGAGACCAACACTCCGGTATGCAAACTAGAGATTACACTGCGTGTTCCCTAAGGTGGAGAAGGGTAGCGAAGTTGCCTGACTTTCTGTCGAGGGCTCGGAGTGTAACCTGGTTTGGCTCAGACTGTGTGGATGGATAATACTCGCAGTGAGAAATTGTCAATGACGCCAGCTTCATGGCCCCGGCACTCACCTACTAGGATGTTGCCAACTATCACCGCGCCGACAATAGCATTGAACGAAGATGGAGGAGTTAGCGCCGAGGGCATTCGTTACTGGTAAATCAACCGAGTATGGCTCCAATTGAGCTTGAAGGTGCCGAATTAATAGGGACTACGACATGGAGAGGGAGAGGAAGCTGTGAGTAGAGCACAAGAGAGGCGTGATCCGCATAAGCGTGGCAACGAAGGGAAGGCTCAGAGGTAGGCTCCCGCTTTCCTTCCCTCGTGAAGGAAAAGGAGTTACACCTCTCATGACCACCGCAGGGGTCGAACCTGCAATCTCCTGATAACTTAACCCTGAGAAGGATCGTAGTCAGACGCGTTGCCATTACGCCAGGCGGCCTATACATGTCTGTTATTGCAAATATATATAATAAGCGAAAGACTCGGGAGTTTAACAAAAATGCGGCACAAAATAGCGTACGATTCGTCTCCGCCAGGATGACAGAAAACGCCGGTGTCAGGGCGCAAACGAACCCATGCAACGTCTCGAGATAAGTTCACACATGTATCCATCATGTTCAGCATCGTACTCCCCTCTAGCGTATCCCTCAGTCATCTGCAGCTACCGCGTAATATCTTCAACCCTGCACACTAGCCCCGTATCGAGCGTAGGAGAATGCAGTCAAGACTCAACGGAGAACATCGTCGAGCAAGATCTGACCAACAACTTCATATCAGCACGTATGACAGACATGCCTAGTCAGGAGAGAACACATACCTTGGACAGACGAAGCTCAACTTCTGCGAAGAAGAGCTCGGAGAAGCGGCGCATGTGTCTGAACACCTTGTTCCTGCACGTGCTACAGGTGACGGCTTCCTTCATCGGCTCCTCAGTCAACTTCGGATCGCGAATGGCGTCCAGCGCGGGCGTAGCGTGAAGCAAGGTGCCCAGCTTGTCCCAATGTGCTCGGAACCACGCTGCCTCCTTACATTCTGGAACACATTTGCCGTCACCACACCGATGTTTGCGACAGCTAGAGCAGGTGAGCCAAATCCATGCATCGGGATCGGGGAAGTAGGTGCGTAGAGGTGTCGCGATGAGGTCTTTCAGGGTCGCGGCACAGCGGTTGCGATACATCAGGAGTCGATGGTACTCGGTACCACTGACACCGTCCAGCTCGCTGGCGTACGCCCACATGTCGGGAAGCATGAGGAAGTCGCGTGCGGCGTCCTCCATGAGCGTGGTCATGCCATATCTAGCTGCGAAGGCATAGACGTGTACCGGCTGGGTGCGGCTGAAGTGCTGCAAACGCGGACGGACGAGTTCAAGAGCGTGATCAATATGGTACTTGTGAGCTGCCACGAGGACGGGCTTGACGCTGTCGAAGGTGAGGAACGTGGGGGAGACAGAGAGTGGGTAGCAGAGCTTGAGGAGCTGCTCGAGCGTGTTGCCATCCTCTGATACGGGAATGACGGGCGGCGTGTTGTCTGAAGGAGGAGGTTTGGCGTCTGGTAGAGCACCATCGGCGACCTGGATGGACCCATGATCGGTAGCTGGAGGCTGGGGGACATCGAACATATCCGCGAAGACGGTGGATGCGTCTTTCAAAACCCACTTGTTGACGTATAGTTCCAACCCATCTGACGAGCGAAGGATAACGTCTTCAGAGGGCCTGTTGAAGGGCGACACCGTGGTGCGGTTCGTTTTCTCAGCCACTACGGGAAGGCGATCAGCAAGTCGACCCGTCGTTTCAAAAGGTGCAATCAGAGCACTCACTGGTCGCGCTGGAGCAAAAGAGAGGTGTGGGTGACTCTGCTGCAGCACACCCTTCGTTATATACTCGAAGACGGTCCGTTCCTTCCCGGGCATGAGGCAGACGGCTGGATGTACCGAAATGAGCAGGCGCATGGCCTACCGCAGCACGTATACACGATGTAAGCTAGGCATCCCAAAGCACAAGCATTGAGCTGCACCTGCATGATTTGGTCAAACGGCTATCAGTCGTTCATCGGAATATGGTCGAGAAATTCACCAACCTGAACCTTAGCTCCCCCAACGACAGCTTATGCACACGACAACGGCCCTCCGGCATAGATGTGGAAGACCTAGTTGAAGTCTTATGGCATAGGAACTGGCACGTCGTGAGCACTGACAAGACGTCTCGAGCAATCAACATTGTAACTTGGAGATGATGCTCGCCTAGGAGTGGTTGTAGAGGACCAAGTCTAGCATGCTACAAGTCTGCACTCGCAACAGTGCAGTATAAGCGGGGGTGAAGTCCGAGGAGAGCAAGAACCGCAAAACTGACGCGGTGACACTGACCGGCGCTGAGTGGCGACGCGACGGTCACGTGCTCTAGTTGAAACCGCGCGAGCGGGAGAGACGCCCATGCTGCCTTGCCACAAACCACTGCTTGACCTCCTCCTAGTTATCCGGAACACAAGCTAGATCTAGCTCGAGGAGACGCAGAAAGAGGAGGCATACACGCAGGACGCAGTGAGTCGCTAAATTAGTCGTACAGTGACGGTATGGCCGCACGATACTGATTCAATCTTTCAAACAGTAACATCCAACACCAGACAATATGGCTGCATACCTGGAGACGCCATCGCGGGTATGGCGTCGAATACAAGCAGATCAAGACCGTGACATGCCCTCTCTACCCTCCCTCCCAGGATTCGACGATTCCGCTGCCCCACATGATGAAAGCACGCAAGAGTCCAGCGAGGAGGACATGCAGATTGCCTCGCCCGTGCACTCTACCCCCGTTGTCCTGTCCCACGTCGCATCAACAGTACGTGCCCCTTCCAGTACCTCTAGCACTGCTCGTTTTGCACGATCCCTTGCCTCCCGATCATCCAAATCCTCTCTGTATGCCTCGAGAGGCTTTTCCTCAACCAGCCGGCACCACGTAGAAGAGAGCTTCGACATCAGCGCTATCCCTAGTGTGCCCATCTATCGAGATGACAGTGGTGAGATCGACATCCGGAGTAGCGACCAGGACACCGAGAGTTCCGTTCCAGAAGTATACCTCCCTCCCCCGCCGGACGGCAACGTGGACGCGGACCTGGACTTGTCCGATGCGCTGCAATCCGTGAGCCGTTCCAACTCTCCAGGCCTGGACGATAGGCAGACACCTCGCAAGAAGTCGGATTACGACTTTTCTATGAGCTTGCGGTCAGAACCCAAGGTGCATCCTGATCCAAGTCTGACTCCTCGTACGAAAACTGACTCAATCATAGCCCTCCCCATTTGACAAGATGCGCAACGTCTCGTTCCGACGGCCGCTGTCCAGGACAAGAACCCCCTCTCTTACTCGCACGCTCTCCTCCCCTTCGTCTTCCGTTTCGAACTCGACTCCCCAGAGCACTCGGTCGGTCCGCTACCAACGGGCAGAGTCTGATCCCCCACTTGCTGCGTTGACAGTCCCACTCCCCAGGTCTGCAACAGCATCGCCTGCGATTCCAGCCCATGTCGAAGAGCGCGACCTTACCCAGATGAGCGTGAGCTCGGAGCTACCTAGCCCAGATCTTCCCGACGAAGCCGAGGACACGGAGCTCCTGCCCGAGGTGGCTGCTGAGAGGGAGCTCGAGCAGAGCGGACTAGAGCGCAGTCGCGCCAACAGGAGCGACGGGCAGGCGTCCCGAGAGCCGACGTTCTCCTCCGAGGAGGCGCAATCACTGAATGAGAGCGGGAGTGCTAACGGCTCACGCAGGATGCGGTCTCCGACTCCACTGTCCGTTGCATTCTCATCGCCTGTTTCAGCCATGTTTACTCCTACTCCGGCATTCCAGCCTCGCCCGCGAGCTCGCTTTGGCGCCGCGATGCCGTCTACCACCCCTCAGTTCCCGACTGCCACTCCTGGGCAGCAGACCGTGCACTTCGAGACCGACGCGGAGGAGACACCTCGAGCCCGTTTCGAGGAAGCCGAGACAGACGAGGAGCACCCGGACAACGAGGACCCTGCCACTCCTCACACCCACAAACGTTCCTTCCTTCTGTCGGTCATCAACTCGACGGCCCGGCCGCGCCTCAGACACCCCACTCCATATCATCGCAACGGCGATGACGGCGACGAGTCGGAAGCAGCAGTCGAGATGACGCCTGCAGCGACCCCAGGGGTCAACCTACGCAAGGCTTTCGCAGGAGTCACGCCACGGCCGGCACCGCGTCCGCGGCTCTCTCATCCTCTCCCACAGACATACAACGGCACCTCCGACTCGGGCTCGGAGTCGCCGTACGACCACGCGATGGACCGCGCATCGTTCGTGTCAACCGCGTCCTCGCACGACCTAACGACACACGCACGCGCGAACGCATCCTTCGACCCGGTGATGGGTCTCGGCGAGCGCGGGCACGGTGTAGGTCGTTTCAACGCTGGGAAGCTCAATTCATATCTCCATGGGCTGAACCGGCGCTTGCAGGAGGAGAACGAGATGTTGGTCGGCCAGCTGCGCGCGATGCAGGAGAAGTACGGCAGCGAGGCGGGAGGGTCGCCTGCGTCGGACTCGGATCGTGCAGGATCATCTTATGGCAGACGTGTGAGCGGTGGACGGAGGGTCAGTGCTGGTCCTGCGCTGGGGCTGGGTGATGTCGTCGAGGAGGTTAATGAGACCTGGCTCGAGGAGAAGGCAGCGCTGGAGGAAATGGTCGAGGAGCTGAAGGATGAACTCGAGACGTGCACAGCCGACAAGGCGAAGGCCGAGGAAGCTCTTGAAGCCGAGCGGGCAGAACGCGCGCGGGACAAAGAACGCTGGCGGGAGCGCATGGCTGAGGTGGAGAAGGGCGTGGAAGGCATCGTCACCGACTTGGAGAGGCGACTCGTCGAGGCCGAAGACGCTGTCAAGCGTGTTGAGGCAGACAAGGTGGAGGGCATCAAGGACGCGGAACGACGATTGGCCGTCGTGATGGTCGAGAAGGATGTCCTGGCCGAGCGGATCAAGAAGGCGGAGGGTGCTCTCGAGAGCGGTCGCGAGCTCGGCGCTGAGCTCAACGAGGCCAATGAACGACTTGCCAAGACTGAGGGCGAATTGCAAAACGCCCATCGTGAGATCAAGGAGCTCGAGACCGAGGTTATGCACGCGCACGAGCGACTCGACGAGGTGGAGAGCAGTCTTGCCGCGGAGCGGAAGCGCACGGCTGCCCTAGATGAAGAATTGCATGCGAAGATGGAGGAGCTGACCGAGACGGTTCATTGCGTCGACGAGCTCGAGGAGGAGGTTCGCAAGACGCGTGCGCAGCTTCGTCAAGCCGAAGAGGCACTTTCTCAGAACGATAGCGATGCTGCGGCTGATGGGGCGCGCATTGAGGATCTCGAGCGGCAGCTCGCTGCTGCACAAGAGAACATCAATCACCTGGAGGCCGAGATCGAGGAAGAGAGGCAGGAGAACGACCGTCTCGTAGACGATGCGGACAAGGCGGGTGAGCTTGCACGCCAGATGGAGGACGCTCTTGAGGCGGCGGAGAAGAAGATGCTCGAGGATGAGCAGGAAGTGGCTACGCTCAAGTCCACAATCTCGTCATTGGAACGCGCCGCTGAGAAGCTACAGGAACGGTCTATGCTCCAGGCCGGTCCCTCGCAGAGCGTTCTTGCGCGCGACTTGCAGGCAGAGGTCGAGGCTCTGGAGTCGGAGCTCGACGATGCCAACAAGGAGATCGCTCGTCTCAGGACGGTCCTTACTCAGTCCCCTGCTCGCAAGGCAATCGAGAGAGCGAAGGATGCCAGGATCGAGCTTCTTGAGAAGGAGAAGGAGGACCTGATGGAGAGACTCAAGTCGATGCGGAACCAGAGTGGTATCTTCGGCACCCCAGGCAGGGCTGCCAACGGCAGCGGCATGTCTCCGTTGCACCGACAGCTCCTTAACATGTCCCTCAAGAGTCCCAAGACGCCTGGTGGTCCTCTGAGAGACGTAAGTTCTTATTTGTTTACCACAACTCCTGCTCATGGTTCGGTGTAGCTCTCTTGGTTGCAGAATAGCATGCAAGACCCTACCGTCGCTCCTCTAGTCCAAGAGCTTGCAAGGCTGCAGCATGAACTCGACCGTGCGAACGCAAGTATCGACGAGAAGCTAGATCGCCTTGAGGACGCTGGCTTCGGTGTGGTCGATTTGACCAAACAGCTTGAGGACGCCCGCAGCGAGATCGTAAGCCTGGAAGACGAACTTGACCGGATGTCCCGAAGGGAGGAGCGTCGCATTCGTCGCCTGCAGCGCCTTCGGTGCACGAAGTGTCGAACCAAGATCGACATGCGTGGGCTCGACAGCACCGGCAACGGGGATGAGAGGTCAGTTCCACAAGCGAACCTGCTGCCGCAATCACCCGCTGACAACCATATGGCAGTTCGATCCTCGAGGCCTCCATGATGAGCCTTCCTGTTGAGCCCCCGACACCGCCAACACGAACCAGCGAGGCATTGCGCACCGAGCTCAACGAGGTCAATGCGCAACTGGACTCCATGAAGCGGGCTTGGGAAGACGAGCGGCGGAAACTTCTGGGCGAGAACGCCGTTCTTCAAGATACCGCTACGAGACTAAACGCTGAGGTTCGCGACGTCAAGGACGAGCTCCGCAAGTTTGCCACTGCAGAGCGTGCAGGTGAGAGGGCGCGTGTCAGTATCGAAGGGGTGAGTACCTGTGCGTATCTTATCCCGGAGCTTTGCTCACATACAGTGCGCAGGAACTCGCCAAGGCGAAGCGCACGATGGAGGAGCTCGAGGCGGAACTGAAGGCCGAACGCAGCCGTCTCCGCGCACTTACGACGGAACAGACAAAGGCGCAGCGCGAGAAGGAGGCCGTTCTCCTAGATCTGCGTCGCACAGAATCCGTACGTACATATGCTTTGGGATGCACTGTGGTGATACTTACCGGGCTCTAACAGGACATGGCCGACATCAGGCAGCAGCTTCAACAGTTCAAGCAGGAGAACCATGACCTCGAGCGGGAATTGCGCAGTAATGCCAACGCGGAGCAGAAGGCTCGACTATTCGAGGCAAAGGTCACGGAGAATCTGGAAAGCATTGAGCAACTGCGTCAAGAGCGCTCTCTGCTGGCTGCAGATCACAAAGAGCTTCAACGTCGTTACGCGAAGGCTGCTGAGGTTCGTTCTTCCTTGGCTCCTCATAATTAGTTCCGTATGTGCTGATGAGGCTCTCTCTGTAGGAGGTCAACCGTCTCAAGAGCGAGTTCGCCGTCTCCCAGACTTCGCATGACAACCGCCGTCACGAACTCGACATGCGCACGCTCGAGATCGAGGATCTGCGAAAGGCCCTCTCTGACAAGGCATCCGAGCTTGAGCGCGTCGGGGCTGAGAAGGCGCGCATGGCTGCGGAGAAGGGTGACGTCGCGCGCACTGTCGCTGCGTTGGAGGCCGACTTGCGCCGTGTTCGCCGCGATGCCGAAGCGTTCGGCCGCGACCTGAAGGCACTCCGTGCGCAAAAGGACCGGATGGAGGAGGAGCGGCGGGAGGAGCGAGCGAAGGCCGAGCGGGCCCATAAGCAGGCACAGACGCAGATCCGGATTCTCAAGGAGGAATTGGATGGGCAGAAAGAGAAGGCTAGAGAGGCGAAGGATGCCTGGCAGGGGCATGTCTGCGCTGCGTGAGTGCTCTCGACTTTGTTGTGTTAACAGGTGCTGATGATAGGCATTGCAGGGATAGTCAACAGCTCGTCGCGCTCAAGCAGCAGCACAACCAGGAGTGCAAGGGCCTGATGGTCCAGATCCGGTATTTGAAGGCAAAGTTTACTCGCGAGTCAACGTTCCGCTGTGACCTCGCATACCAGAAGCAGTACCTGCTCGTCCTAATGGCAAGGCTAGAACGGAAGTACGTAGCAACCCCATCCAAGATTAGTCACAACGTTGCTGATTGTCATGAAGTGAGGAGAAGATCCTAGCAGCCGTCGCTCGCATAGGCTTCCCTTCACCTGCACCAGTGAAGGGAAAGAAGCATACGCTGCGGACCGTTGCGTACTCCGTTCTGTTCCTCCATCGCGCTAGGTATGTTCCCACATTCATTACGTGAATCGTCTTTAACAGATCTGCGCAGACGTGCGAGTGAGCAGTGGAAACAGCATCGCGCCGCCAAGCCCGCCATCGAAGCCGCGTTGCAAGAAGTCCGGAAACGCCGAGTCGCAACCAGCAGTGCGACGACCATCGCAGGATCATCGAAGTCCTCTGCTCGAGCTGCGGCGAAGACATAGAAGCGCAGTCATCGGCCGTTACCTTTCCCTCGTCTCATGGATGTTGTATTGTTATTCTTGTGCACTTCCGCTTCCGCTCGTGTATATCTGACCAGTTGTCACCGCGACTGCTTTGTAGCTGTACGTCATCTATGTTAGATTTCTGACTTGTGATTACATTACGACCATGGCCATATGCCGTACTCTGCATAGTCCTGTTCTCTGATGTCCGCGAGCGTCCATGTGGGAACCATTCACACCATCTTTGCAGCGCACGGGAGATAACAGACAACACTACCGTGCTACATTTCAGGCAACAAACTCGGTCGTATCGAGCGTGCAGATCGAAGTAGTGATATTGGCCGAGGCGCTTAAGTGCTAGCATTGGCGAGGATAATGGAGTACACTGAGGTTGAACAGGACTATGATGATGCGAAGGGTTCAAGTCGGTCAGGTGGATGATGTATCACTGGCTTTGCTGGCCGTCCATACCCCCTCTGTAGGCCCGTTCAGTCATCTGCCTACGGGAGACAATGCGAGGCGCACCGAGTATTGCCTACGTACACCACGATTGATATTGGACAGTGAGCTCCAGCGTTCTAAACTGCACAGCTATCGTCGACGTAAGATTGAGATGTACCGTCGAGGAACGTTGGCGGATGACCACAAGTAGCGATTCCTTGGACCCTCCATGTGTGAAGGTGCCCCCCGGCAGGTGCTCAGCCTTGTTCAGATGGTGTAGATAAGGACGAGGCCGGCGACGACGAACAGTATGGATATAGTAAGGGGGACTAATGCAGAGATGAGCATGGTGGTATCGCGTACAATCGCGAGCCGACCTGTGTCTTACCGAATGTTGAGTAGTACGGATTTCGGACAGGGGTAGCATGCTTGATATCCTGATGGAAGTCACACACCAGGCTACGGCCAGTAATCAGTCCGAAGTTGCAATGATTTCTCGTTCTGTCTCGAGGCACCCGAAGGGTGGGAACTTATCTCCCGACTCCTGAGGACGTGATAGTCATATACGACCTACATCCACATAAGCCGTTCTGCCTCGGTTGATACCATACGTAGGAACACCGATCCGCTCACCATGCTAGCACGTACCGTCGGAGCCATGGATAAAGCGAGACGGATAGTACGAGCTCAAAACATGTCCAAAACGAGCTTCGAAGGCCATATCGATGACTTGCCCACTCAAGGTATGACTTGCAGTGCGGATGCCACTTCCAATCTAGTGAGCTACAAAATAACCTCGGGTTCCAGTCAGCGCATACATGGTCATCAAAGGACTGCTGACCTCTGCCATCCAACGAAGAACCGTGATAGGCCGAGCGGCTGAGAGATATGACAACCTCTAGCAGCTGGAGAAGGACCGGGTCAGCATCGTACATAGTCGAATCTTACCGCCTGGATACATTCTCACCCCGTCAGTCGTCGATGAGCAGAAGAGCGACGAGTTCTAACCCATTCTTGTCAATAGTAAGCCCGCCGTTGGGACCGTCGCAAACTCGGTCCTCATTCCTTGTGAGGCCGAGCGGGGTGCGCTTCCTGCATTGCGCCGTCTGTTCTTCTTTCGCTTTCATTGAAATGTCTTCGTAGATGTCTGGGCTAAGACGGCGGAAGGAAGCATCACACGACCAATTCAGAGCCACTCGCGAGGCCTAACAAGAGGTCAGAACTTGATCCTCAACGCCGGAGGGGCCACAACTAAGGGTCTTCGAAGCTGAAGCAGTGGGACAGGCTAAAACGTGCATGCAGAGAACGCTCCTTGAGTCCCAACTTCTTGCCGTATCGTGGACCAAGTCACGGTCAAGTTGTCTCCATATAGGGAAGCGCGGTTCGCTCAAAATCCCAGGACTTAAATTTATAAAAATTGATACATACATTATATGCTGGTACCTTCATAAGGCCGCCTGGCGTAATGGCAACGCGTCTGACTACGATGCTCGGTAATCAGGAGATTGCAGGTTCGACCCCTGCGGTGGTCATAGTTTTGGTCGGAACTCAAAATGACTAGAAATCCGGTGACGTTGGAGCAGTAGACGACAACCTTTTGCCCAACCACCAGATTGCATCACGAAAATTCAAGCATGAGCGAGCCACAAACAGTACGTGGAACTAGAACGAATTCTGTTACTGAACACTGTAAGTGAATTACTATAGTACCGGGCTGACGTTCGGCGAGCAGAGCCGTCCTGGCCGTAAAGTGGAGTCAGACTCGCGACCCCGTCTCAGGGTTGAATCTCATGTACACTCAGTGAGCCGGCCTACGTCTGTGGACCCCCCTCAACTTTGAATATGAAAACCCCGTGGCGGCCGTGCGACCGAAGTAGCAAGGCGTTGGGACACGTTCGAAGCCTGAGCACGCCTCCTGCCTCACGCGACTCACGAGGCAGGTGCTGAGCCCTGAGACCTGAGCCTTTGGTACACCAGGACCCCCGCCCCCTCCCCACCTTCCGCGTTCCTTTATCACCTTCAAGTATCGTCCCCACATATCAAAACTATCTTGGAACTCGTTGAAAGTGAGTGCTCCTTCTTACCTACTTGTTTCGTCGGTGTCCTGATTCGATCAGTTCGATATTGCATCGGTACGTACGGGTACCAGGATCTTCTTCACGAAGACCTCGCGGGGGTCGAGTGGATAAGCTCTTGAGTCCGTGACTGAATCATTGCACAGGTTTCTCGTGCTTAGGTCATGAACCCCACCGAAAACCCCACCGAACAGATGCTGGACGTAGAACTTCCAGGCAAAGGTGCCGCAGCGCCTTTCGACCGGAACGATGCCGACTTCATGTTGCGCAGTAGCGACAACGTCGAGTTTCGCGTCCACCGCCTTATCCTCTCCATGGCGTCCTTCGTGTTCGAGAGCATGTTCTCTATGCCCAAACCGCCCACGCTGCCCTCCGATCCGCCTGGCATCCCCGAGATCTCCATCCCCGAGGACAGCGAGACGCTCGATTTGTTTCTTCGCATCTGCTACCCACTCATTGACCCGGAGGTTCAGACTCTACTCCTCCTCCGCAAGGTCCTCACGGCTGGCATCAAGTATGATGCTCCCATGGTTATACACGCGATGAAGAGGGAACTGCGACAGCCGCGGTTCATGGACACACAGCCTCTACGAGCCTTCGCTATAGCTTGCCTCTGCGATCTGGAGGAGGAGGCGAAGATTGCTGCTGAGATCTCCGTAGTTGAAGGGGTAGTCATTAGCAAGGCATCAAGCTCTCCCGAGGTCGACGAGATCAGCGCGGGTGCCTACTACCGTCTCCTCAGACTCAACCGCACCCGAGCTGTCAAGGCTAGTTTGAAGCGGCCCAAGAAGTCGCGCAGCAAGGAGTATTGCGTCAACTTCACGGGGATCCTACCCTTATGCCGGACATCGGTGTGCAAGGCCTCGACCCTCACGCCATTGCCGGTGGTCACTCCTTCGCTATCATCCCCATTTACATCTCTCAATCATGATGGCGCCGACATCGTACTCCACACCAAAGACTCTGTCGACTTCTTTGTCCACCGCGTCATCGTCACTTTCGCCTCGCCGACATTCCTCAGTAGTCTCTCGAAGGAGAGAACCTCCGAGGAGTCCGAAAATCAGCGCCCCGTCTACCTGCTGGCGGAGGATAGCCACACGACTGATATTCTTCTCCGGATGTGCTACCCCGTGGACCATCCTGACATCCCTTCTTCCGACCACTACCTGGACGTGGCTTGTGCAGCTCACAGATATGGCTTCTGCAAGGTTGAGCAGACGCTGCTTCGGTCGTGGTCCGAGCACGCAACCAACGCGCCGCTCCGCTTCTACTTCGCAGCAGTGCAGTGCGGATGGGAGGCAGAGGCGAGAGCTTGCGCGCGTCAGCTGGTCACGACGCTCTCCCCAAAGGATCTGGATGATGCCTACGTTCCAGAGATGGAGAGCGTCAGCAGTGTCCCGTACCGCCGTCTCCTTTCGTATGCAGAAGCGTGCCGCACAGCTGCGACGGGACACTTCGATCTAATCATATTCAGCCCAAACGGTCCGTCATGTGCGGAGTGCTCGTTCTTGACCAATGGCCGTGCACCGGAGTACCCGACAACCGTGCCCACCAGCAGTCCACCATCCTGGCTCTCACCCGGATTCGCTATGCTCAAGAGAGCTCTGGCTTCGAAGCCATGCGGGAGTATCCTCATGTCGCATCTCGAGATGGGCAGGACACTGTTGGCGGCACCATCTGGAGTCCCCCATGCACCTTTGCTCCCCACGACGAGTGAGGCTGCTGCTCCCCCATCGGTCATATCATCTTGGTCAACGTCAGGCGCCACATCGCCACCAACGTGTTCCAGTGGCACAGATCACAAGATTGAGTGGGTGATTGAACTTCTGCAGAAATACGCTGCGGCCGTCGACAGGGCGGTCTCGCAGGTGAGTACTGCTGACATCCTGACATGACTTAAACTCATTCCAACGGCTCAGGTGGAACTTGTGATGATGTGAGCACTTGTGGATGTACGCCGATTGATGCAGGTGTCTTGTACTAGGCTTTGTTCAGTGTGTAAATTGTATAACATATCACCCGAGCTTCGCAGGAATGCTGAACATGAATCATGTACCAGATATCCATTGAGAACGTCCCTTGTATCGCATTCACTGAGAAAACCACAGAACTATGCACATGTGTAGGCCGGTCAGTGAAGTACTAGCGTGAGATCCTGCGGTGCACTACAGCGTCAGACTCATAAATAATCCTATAGCTTAGCCTTGACCGAGATCTTCGCCGCATTCCCCTGGATAATCTTCGCCGCGTCGTTGACCATGCTCTCCACGATCACCTTCGCAGGCAGGACCTCGTGTATGAGCGCAGAGACACGGCCGATGAGCCATGCGCGCGCCTCGAGCGACTTCTCGGGGTGCTCCTTGAGATCGTGCTCGATGGGGAGGATACCCTTCGACGTCAGCTCCTTGATCTCAGCCTGGCGGTTGTTGTTCCTATATGCGTTTTCCCCGTCAGCGTGAAACCCATAGCTCTCGCAAGAACTGAACGTACCAGTCGTCAACATAGGGTGTCCTACGCACACGCAGAGGACGACCCGTGTAGATGAGCGTCGTGACAGCATCCTCGTATCCCGCGCTAAGGACAGCCTCCTTGTGCGCCTTGGGCGCGCCTGCCTCCGTGCTCGCGACGAAGCGCGTGCCGACCCAGACAGCCTCCGCACCCCACGAGAGGTTCGCAGCGAGCCCCCGGCCGTCGTAGACGGCTCCGGCACCAATGACGTACACGGGCTTGCCGGTCAAGGGTGACTTGCGCTTGCTGCAGATGTCGACGCACGCGGGGATGAGGATGGACGCGGGGATGTCACCGGTGTGGCCGCCGCCCTCGCCCGCCTGCGCGCAGATGAGGTCGACACCGACGTCGAGTGCCTTCGTGACGTGCTTGGGGTGGCCGACCATGTTCATGACGGGGATGCCTGCAGCGTGCAGCTTATCGACGACCCACTTCGGGGGAACACCGACAGCGCAGACGAACAACCTCGCCTTCTCCTCGATGATGACGTCAATGAGCTCAGGGAGCTGGCCCTTGGTGTAGTCGTACTGCGTCGTCGTGTGAGCCCTTGCTAGCCAAGCCGAGGGGAACGGAAGTAGAATGAAGAGTGCAACTCACGTTCGTCTTGCGCGCATTGCCGCCAACCTGCGGAAGGAGCAAGTCAACACCAAACGGCGCGTTTTTGTCGACGAGGTCGTCCTTGATGGCCTTGATCTACATGGGCGCGCATGAGTTACGTGTTCTGGCAAGGGATGTGCGCCCTCGGACGTACCTGCTGCCGCAGAATCTTGGGCGTGTAGCCCACACCACCGATGACACCCATGCCACCCGCATTCGTCACGGCAGCAGCCAACTCGGGCCCTGCAGCGACGTTCATACCTGGCGACCCCAGTTCCTCGTGAGTTTTCGTGTGATATGCGGCGCGCGTGGCGTAGCGTGGCGTTCTCACCTGCAAGCAGGATGGGGTGCTTGATACCGAAAAGCTCGGTGACGGGAGTGGTAATCGTGGCCATGGTGGCGTTGAAGGAATTGAAGGATAGTGCGGGGGTGCGGGGAGGGATGATGATGGACCGAGAGAGAAGGCAAACAGGTTTACATATGTCGAGCTGGGTGTCGGCGCCGGGCAACAGGCAACATCCACAACCGGCATGTGAATAGAGTGTGACACAGCTATCGAGATCCAGCGCTACCTGCGAGGTACTCATCAACCGCCTCTCGACAGATCCATTGATCCTGCATGCCGTCCTTTTCGGCATTCGTGTCGAGATGCATCTCAGAACATGTCTGCCACCTATTCGACAGATACTACGGGAAAGCCTGACGGCGAAAGGCAGGTCCCCGGTTCGGGGACGCGGGGTAACCGTCAAACCCCACCTCCTGACCGTCATATATTCTAAAGGCCATCACGTGGAGAACGTTTTGCATCCGTAGCGGCGGACGGACCCTGTGGCACACACCGGTACGTAGCCAGCACCGACGGGATCTGCTCACCTGCCTCTAGACATCAGTCGTCGGCCCGCAGCGATATGTAACGTCTGTTGGGTAAGGAACCGTCCCCGGTCAACGTGGAACGATCTAGCTGCAATGGATTAGATAGAAGTGCTGTCCATGCAATATGATTAATCCAGAGTGCGGAGAAGTAGCAGAGACGGGCGTCCCAAATATATAAATGGAGTACAGCAGAGCGATGGGAGCGAGAGTCGAACAGTGTAGATGAGACAACATGGGGGACTGCGGATGAAGACACGGCGTGAGTTGTCAAAGGTGGAGAGGAAGGGCGAGGAAGGCGACGTCGCGTAATGATGTAGGGGGAAGTATAGGTCGAAATCATGAGTTCCGAGCTTCCGCAGCTGCAGCTGCTCCTGCTTGTCGCATGAGCCGCCGCAGTCGACTGAGTTCGGTGGCCAGTGTTCTGAATAGAGCAAATTATCAGTACACGGGCAAGCAGTCATACTTTCCAGCACGTACTTTGCAGTCTGGATAGCCTCGTCGCTCTCCTGCGCATGCCTGTCCACCTCTCCGCGCAGATCCTTCATCTCTTCCTTCAGCGCGACCTCCATCTGTTCCGCTATCCGCTTGTTCTCGTGTAGCAGCCACCGGACCTCGCCCAGTCCGCCAGACTCGCGCTCCTTGCGTACCGCTTCAAGCAGCGACTTGTACTTGCGCCCCATCTCTTCCGCATCCGCCTTGAGCTTCTCCTCCCGCCGCTTCATCTCCTCGCGCAGGTTGAACGCGTCGGTCTCGAACGACTTTGTCAGGTCCTTGATCGTATCCCGCAGGACGACGTACTCCCGCTCCGCCTTTTGTGTCCTCGCTGTGCACTCCACAAGGGACGACTCCATGTCCCGGATCGTCTTCTTCGACGTCGTCGTCTCGCTCTTGAGCTGCGACCTCAACGTGAGGACCTCCGCCTCTGCTTTCCGTGCGCGTTCCAGAACCTGCGCCGAGTCGGCACCTCCATAGACACGAGAGTAACAGAGCACGCACCTCCTGCAGCAGCCGTTCTTTCCGTGCAACGACGTTGTTCAACCCCTCGTTCTCCAGCCGCAACCGCTCCCGCACCTCCTTCAGGTCCTCCGTCTGTCGGGTTAGCTGGCTGACCTGCCGCTGGCTAACCCTCAGCTGTGCCTTCGTGTTCTCTAGTGCGTTCTTTGCATTGAGGACGCCGGCCTGCAGGTCCGCAAGGACTTTCGTGGTGTTCCCTGGCGCGAAGGATGCCCGTCGTGGTGATACCCCTCCCGCTGATGAGTGCGATACGTGCAGATTTGCAGATGATCGTGATGAGTCGCCAAGATCCTCTTCTGCTAGTGCCCTTGCATTCCCTGCGGGGTTTGTCAGCATGCTGGGAGACTGAGGTATGCGAGTGAAGGTTGAAGAGACAGCAGCAAGCAGATGAACAACAGCGATCCATGGGTGCTTCCCGGGAGTTGAACCGAAGAGCACTGAATATCGGCAACGGGCGAAAGCTCCGTCGCTAAGATATACTGAGCAAGATGACGTCCTGGTGTACGGAACGAGGCAAATCGTGCGAACCACGAAGATTCTGAACGGACGAGGGACGGTACCTGCTGCCAATACCTCGGCACTGCCTCCCTGTTCATTCCACCTTTGCTACACTCATCTATCCATGTTGCACGAGTCCAAGGCATGCAATCATCAAACCCGAGAAGCAAGCATTGCCCCAAAGGCCAAAGCTGCCCCTCACGAGCCCGAGACGCGTCGATATACGTATGGGACCTTCGCTGGGAATGGCCGACCTACTGACCTACCGAGGACACAGGAATGCCTGCCTCGGCCTTAGTATGGGCGCACAGGGGTGGGGTTATCAATTGGACACTCACGACTTAATGTCCGTGTCGGACTCGACGACCTATTCGCAGACCCCGAGCCGGTCGGGATGCCCTCCCTGATCCCATTCTCCTCCCCAAACGACAGACTGCTGCCCTTGCGCGGGAGGGGCAGGCTCGAGTCCGGGCCCGCAAGGCCCTGCAGCGCCTCGAAGCTGCTCCGGCGCGCGATGCGGGGCGGGGGCGGGGTCGCGTCGAGTTCGGCGGGGGACATGGGCGGGGAGTTGAAGATGCCTGGCGGGAGCGGGCGCGGGCCGCGGAGGACGGTGTTCTCGAGGGCTGCGAGCTGGGCTTGCTGGTGGCGGATGTTGTGCTTGAGCGTGGACATCTGGTGCCGGATGGCCACTGTCGGGGGGCGCACGGCGCTCGTTCAGCACTCGCCGATCTCCGTGGACATGGACAGCGGCGTGGGGCAGACAAGCTCCCGTGCGTGCCGTCTGTCAATGTCATACAGTATTCTGGACACGCACCAGTCTCGTCTCCCAAGGTCACAACAGGGCTCGCCCGTCCGGAGCCTCTTGAAGACGGCCGAGATATTGAGCGCGGCGGCGAGAGTGGTGAGGCAAGGTGGCTCCCGCTGGACATCTACTTTGTTCAAGATTCTGGTGGGCGGACGCGCCGAGTGTCGGAAGAAACGAGTGGGATGTAGTGGGATGAGTGCCGACTGCTGTCGACGAGCGATGTATTCACAGACAAAGCGAGGGTGTCATGTTTACCGTCCGGAACGCTGTGCTCGGCGAGCTCGCTGGGCGGTACTGCACTTTCTCACGATCTGTACACAGCGGTCGTCGTCGTCGAAGCATCCCCACGATCACTGTATCAGCATACTCGATTCCCATCATATTGGGCTGACTGGAGCTTCTAAGCTATGTGCTATAACATGGATCTATGGACGTTGGACATGGCAGCAAAGCGACCGTGAATGCGATGTACCGCGCAAGCGTCAGTGCGCTCCGTCGAACTCGCAAACATTGAGTCTGTTTTGCGTAATGGGCGTGCCCTAGACGGCGTATGGTGATGGTAGGAATGCAAGTGAGCGCAACACAGCTATAGATGGAGAAGTACCCAAGAAGGACCAAGATCATCATAGCACAGTCCGCGCAGTCGTTCCCGACCGCCATGAACGTCGGACGTCCTGTAGAGCAACGCGAACATAACAAGATGTCAAGATTGTCGATAAGAGGACGGACAGGCAGCGTGAATGGGCCCAAGTTCGGGCACGCCTCAATTGGATGCAAGGACACCGTCCCAATTTGAAGATGGCGACTGGAGAGTGGCCTCTGCTCAAGCAGGGTTTGGAAGTCGAAGGGTCACATCCTAAGGAACTTTTCTCTCTGCCGCGAACCCGTCCACACGGCTGAACGCGGCTTCCCCTTCGCGTCGATTTGGAGCCCGGGCAACGTCGTCGTCGAGGGCGCAGACTTCGAGTTGGGTCCTGACCGCTTACTCTGTCCCTTGGGGGCTCGGAGCTGCCACTCTGAACCGAACTGTACTGCCAGAGGCGCACCTCGGCGGGTCGCAGCCTGTGTCCCTGCGGGAGCGTCCGGCACTGGAGCGTCGTATGGGGCTTGTCCGTCCTCCTTTGCGAACCGTCTGCGCTTGGGAAGAGGAGTCAGTGTGAGGCAGACGTCCTCCTGGATAACTCAGACTGTGAGCGATGCGCCGTCAATTCGAACAAAGGGCACGACGAACATTAATAGGTGGAGGTGATGGACTCGGCGCTCTTGACCGCTTGCCACTGCCATGAGAGGGGATGACCATGCGTTCGAGCCCGCCTGCAGACAAGTTGATGACATCAACCTATGGGATGGTTAGTTACATGTTGTGTTTGATGGTTGACACGGGCGGACTAACGTCATTCGAATATGATCCTGCAGGGGACACCTCCAACTCTTGGCTCTCGTCGGCACATAAAGCATAGTGCTGGGAGGCGACGGTCTGAAGGCACTGAACATGCTCCTCGTTCTCTTGCCGCAGCTTATTGATTTCATCCTTCTGCCTCCGTTCCTGTATGTTCATACTGGTAAGCGTAAGTCAAGGTCGGAAACGGCTCAGGTCTCACCTTGTTCTTGAGTTCTTGCAATTGATTGTGCAACCTCCGCACTTCCTTATTCTTATCCACTAGCTCTGTTCTATGCTCTTCAACTTGGCGTTTGAGTTGGTCGATCTCAATCTTGGCGGACCGAAGTTCGCTCTGTGTCTTCTTGAGCTCTGGCAATATCTGCTCGGAGGCCTGGACGGCCTCCTGTGCCGTCTTATCGGACTTGGCAATCTGGTCCTGTGCTTCCTGGAGTTCACGTCGTAGAGACGCGATTTCCGCACATTGTCTGGCGATCGTGCCGAACATCCCCCGCCAGCGCACAGTAACAGCGGTCAGGAGATTCTTTGGGGATATCGAATCATGCGATGTTGGGGAAGACAGACAGAATATCAACGCACCAGCAGACACTCGCGACCACTCATCAGCTCCGTGACCTTCTCCATCTCCCGCGCCGCACGCTGCATCGTCTGCGCCCGCTGGTCGTTCTCCACACGCGTCACCTCCCTCACAGCAGACGCGACCTGGCGATGAAACGCGTCAGCATGGCAGACGCGTTCGCCGCTCCGACCGCCCGCCTGGGTTGCAGAGTCTGCGTCCTCGAGGTAAACGTGGTGCGGCTGGTTAGCCTTGAAGAGTTTCCGACAGTGAGGACACGGGTAGGAGCCGCGCGTCGCCTGCGTGGTCTTCACGTACTTGTCCAAACAATTTGCGCAGTTTGTATGGCCTGCATCACCAATGATGAGTCCAAAACATCACAAAACACGTTCAAATCTCCTCACCACACGGTAGAGAACGGATATCGGCAATGGCATAGTTGTCTTGACATATCACGCACAGAAACGCCGCCGACGGCATGGAAGAACGTCAGGATAGGTTTAGGCAATACGAAGCTTTGGTGCTACAGGCTGCGATGAAACCGAGGGCAGAGAGGGGTAAACGGTGTGGTCGTGCTGGGGGAAGCGCGTTGCCGCTGGACGATTGTGACCATGGTCACGTGATCGTGGCCGGTGTCGGCATCACGGAATCGGAGTTCTGATTCGACACTTCATTCTCCCCCAACGTCCCGTCCGCGCAATATACACCGAAAATTGAGACACCCTCACACTGATATACAGGTGAGTGTTGATTAGGATGAGTACACAAGCTGGGCACGGATTCTTGTTGGATCGTGCGTTGGAGTACGCCGGATGCCACCAGAGGCCTGAGGACAAAGTTACAGTACACCTGCTAACTCGGTGTTTTACAACAGAATGGAACCGTTGTCTGCGATTAGCCCAGATCTTGTAGAGGTTGCAGCATCGCCCGCAGAAGATGGCCTTGGAACACCACGCACCGCAGGCCCTCCGTTCAATAGAGCCTCAGCAGACGTGATCATCCGGACGGCCGACCTAGTTGATTTCCACGTCTGGAAGTGCCTCCTGGCAGAGGTTTCTCAGGTTTTTGCGGCGATGTTCCAACCAGGCGTAATTCACTCCGATCCCGATGCATCTACCCGGCTTCCAGTCTCAGTAGAGCGGGTTGGCGAGAAGCCGGTGATACCGGTTACGGAAACGAGCCACAGTTTTCGAACAACTCCTGCGCACGTTCTACCTCCCGCCGAATATCACATTCTCTAACCTCGACGAACTCAAAGCGATCATCTCCGTGGCAGACAAGTACCTTATGGACGGCGTGCTGCAAGTTCTGCAGGAGCGTCTCATGAGCTCCTTCGTCCACCAGGAGCCGCGACGCGTTCATTCCTCACCACATCCGAGAACGAAGCCAACAAGCATGTCGATGAGCTCGACACACTCAGCGCTAGCGCGTATCGCCGGTTGCTTTCCAGCCGTCGACAATACCTGACGAAACTCAAGGAGGCGCTGCAGGGTCTTGCATGGCTAGGTGACGGTGCTTGGACATTCCTGCATTGTACGAGCTGCGCGCGGGGCACAACAGCGTACTTGTTACGGGGAAGTACTGGTGAACGGTTTGCGACGCTATGGTTCATGAGCCACTACCAGCGCATCGGGGAGATCTTGGAGGCCAGACCGTCTTGCAAGGCACTGGACACATGCGACTTTTTATGAACTTATTAAGAATCAAGATTGACACGTTGTTAGCGGAGGTAAGTCTATGCATACTCGGGTCGTTGACGCACTGCATATATGCTGATCATCGGTTCCCTTCGATCCCAGGTTGCTCCTCTCATCGCTGTGTCGACATAATAGAAGATCGAGAGGGTGCCCGCGTATTAGACAGTGTTGATACTGGAGTCACCAATCAGAGAGCTATGTCCGTGTGCGCACGCACTGTTCATTGGATAGTTGACTACAATCCAGCATCGATGGTCTGCATAGATGGCGAAGTAGATGTGCATCAATTTTTGGTCAATGTTCGACATCGTAGAATCCACCGCAGGATACGTTAGTATTTCAATGGCAAGCCTACGCATATGTATAGTTCTGTGGTTACCTCACCAGTGAATGCAACGCGAGGGACATTCTCCATGTATATTGGGTACATGGTCCATGTTCGGCATTCCTGCGAAACTCGGGTGATTTATCACACAATGTACACACGTACCGCCGCTCCATCTCCATTGCGAGCAGGTCGATAAAGGGTTGGAACTTGGCTCCGGCCTTGAGCGTACACGTCGTAAACCAGCACACTTAGGTGATGTTCGCGCTCAAGCACCTACGTCTCTGCCGCCGCCGTCGAGCGGAAGCATTACTCTGCCGATACCAGCAAGTGCCATCGGAGTGATAGTCATGGTGGGAAACTGTTCTTTTCCGCGGGACAGCTTTCGAGGAGCGAGTAGCAGTGCGTCTGGAGTCGAAAACCTGCGGAGGCTGACGATGACATTGAAGTAGAGATAAATAGCAAGCATAGACGCAGCCACGGTGCATAAGTTACAACCCGAAGTGCCGAATCTAGGGACCTCTGGGCGAGAGACGGATCGGACGCGTTTCTGTCAATGTCATGTACACTGCGAGGAGAATCATCGAACGGCAGTCCATAGCTTCTATAGTACCCATAGCTCAAGTCACAATACCAAGAAAGAAACCGATCCAAGAGATGGGAAACTGCGGGATTATAAACGTGGCGGTATCGTAGTAGAGTTACGAACGGATCTCGAAAGGTCGAGTCCGCGGTGGGGCAAGAAATAGCGGCCGCAGACCACGCGTTACGCCTGAGAAGACGACGTGGCAGCCTGCGAGGCATGCTCTCCCTCTTGCCCGTCCGACTCGGAGTGCGGTTGCAGGTCCTGTTCAGGTTCATCGTCGTCGACGTCGTCGCGCGGGAGGTCTGGGTCGATAACGCCTCCGAGAGACCGGACGAAGCTGGGCGTGTCCTCGGAGCCGTTCAGTGACATGTGCAGCGGATCGTCGGAGTCGACTCTGACTGTGACCTGGCTCGCTTCTTGGAGTTGAAGGAGGAAGCGCGACATGAGGATTGCGGTGAGGCTGTCAAAATGGTGCCGATGAGTCAACAATCGCAGCATTGCTCGTAATCGTGGAAACCTTACGGGCCCGTGAAGACCGTGATGTAAGTTGACCTGCTGGTATTAATTGCCACCTGGGAAGTGATGTGTACAATGGGTACATGAGATATTGTTTGCTCTTCAGAGTGGCTTACCGAGAGTAGAATGAACGTGAGGTGAAGCGTGTTCAGGATGAATAAGACACTGAGAAGAATCCTGAGATAAATCGCCGGTCAGACTTGCTGTGAGAAAAACATACACGAAATACATGGTTCCTTTGGGGAAGACGCCGTCGTGATAAGCCCTGACAGTCTATAACGCGATGGGGTGGAGACATACCATCACGGTGATGTGCTCTGCGCTCGTCTGAGCAGGACATCTAGATTAGATTAGATAGGCCGGCAGTTGCCGTTGGTAGTTAGAAGTTTTGTATGGCGGTGAGGGGCTCGACAGAATACCACCACCATGTAGAAGCCAGTGGTCGATGCCAGTGCACTCGCGGGCTCGGATTTCATTGCTTCATTCGCCGTTTTGTCCGCCGCCGTCTCGTTTACCGCCGTCTCGTCCGCCGCCGTCTCGTTCATCGCCGTCTCGTTCGCTGCCGTCTCGTTCATCGCCGTCTCGTTCATCGCCGTCTCGTTCGCCGCCGTCTCGTTCATCGCCGTCTCGCCGTCTCGTCCGCCGCCGTCTCGTTTATCGCCGTCTCGTTCACCGCCGTCTCGTTCGCTGCCGTCTCGTCCATCGTCTCGCCTTACTTACCGTCTCGTCTGCCGCCGCTGAACCCATTGGCCGCAATGTAGGGTTGCCCGTAGCCCATCCGCTCCTTTCCTCTCCCCAATCCCCCATCTCCTCGGCCTGTGTGGTATAGGTAGAGGGGACGCCCACTCGCACCCTGCCCTCCCGCGTGATTTTGTGGTTGTCTGTTGCGGCCACAGATCTCGGGGAGACTTATCAACGGATGAAGACGTACGAAAGGGGCGGATTTTCCGACTGTCGTAGACCCCTCTTCAATACGTCCCGACTGCTTAGTTTTTTCCACGTTATATATATGAGCAGCACATCGGCAACCATGAGCGGTACTCGGGAGGCAATGGCAACTATGCGGTTGTTGGGTGAGCATCTTTACTGGCATTTCGTAGCAGGCCAACCTACGCCTTCGGTAGCCTTAGCACTTGACTAATGAGAGCATATGAAAAGGAAACGAACCTCTCACTGATGGAGTCAGTTATGTTGCTTGCCTCCAGGCATCCAAAGGGCGGGAAGTTCTCTCCTCCAACGTAATACTTGTATGGAACCTGAAAAACATGGCGATCTACGGTCTGCGACAAGATAAAATATCACAGCACTCACCAGATTGACACCTACAGGTGCCACAGACAAGGCGAAGATGAAAGCTCCAACGTACTTCCCACTCAACGCATATGCCCGGAGGCCCGAGAAGACTGATCGCAATCACAAGAATGAGATGTCGTGACATTTTAGCTGAGAAGCGAAGCTTACCGGCCCAGGGAACCATCTGCAACGCCAGCAAAGAAGGACTCGTAATCTTCGTGACCAAGGAACAGCTGCAAACACTAAACATGAGCTCATCGTTATATATGTGCACGCAAAGCTTGGGTACAACCTCTATACCCGATTCACATAATAAATAGGGCAACAAGTACATCAGAAGAGGAGCTGCTCACCTCATCCGAGTGGAACTTGGACGCAAACGAGACCAATTCCAGGACATAGATAGTCACGGAGATGCCCTTGTTTATAACAAACAAGCATTTCGCTCCGGTCCACTTGGCGGTCCGGAAGCATGCCACTTCTCGGTTGAACGTGACGATTGAGTCGTAAATGAAGAGTACTGCAGTGAGAGTAATTTGTGAGGTTGAATAGGATGAGATTGCACTGAAGTATGCAGACCTGAAGCTGCCATAATACAGTAAGTTCCGGTATACCTGTATAGCGGTGTGAGCAAGCCGGGTACACGTTTCATTGATATGCAGTCAGAATAGCGGGTAACATACAAGTCATTGTACAGTGCTGCGAGTGCAGCCGCATCGGCACCGGCACCGGAGGACATGGGCTTGGATGACGCGAATGCGATGGGGGCTTTCTAAGGGCTGAAAGCTGAGTGACGGCCTTGGAGGTGGCGTAGCGATTCATATACGCGAGCGCAGAGATGCAGTCAGCACGTTGAACGGTGATCCCTGGATGGTCGTTGAGTAATCTGGAGATGCGGGCGCAAGAAGGCTTCCGCGACCTCGCAACACATTACTGATTGTTTCTCTAAGAACGGACCACGTCGCGCTCTTCTACAGAATCTTCGAGGGATTGAGATGAGACGATACTCAGGAATCGGAACTACTTACTTCGATTGAACACCAGGACGGAGTTGCGCCGCGATGCGGTCACACTAGGCGTGCCCGAGACCAAGGTGAGACACACCTTCATCCACATATCAGCTTCTATGTTCCGACCCGCGGGCGACGCATGTGCAGCCATTGTCTCGAGCTTGGAGCCTCCGAATCGGTGTATGCTTGCTCCGAGTCAGTGCGGCTGCCACTCGCACATCGAAAAGGTGCAGACAACGCGTGTTGTCGAACAAAAGCCTTTCTTCTTTCATCCAACTTGCAAACAGATGGATAGAAGTGCGCTGCGCATGACGGACCGTGACGCTGGATACTGGCTGCGCTCGGGTCGCAAAATTGATGCTGGGAGGCACCAGCTCAGTAGAGAGCAACGTCGTGAACGTTGCAAGGCGCGGCGGCGCCTCCCTGCCCAGGTTGCCTGTAAGCGCCCGGCGCCATCATATCAGATGCAGATAAGATGGGCTATGATATCTCAAGCGGGCCCATCTTATCTCGTGCGCGCGCGGGTCCGACATATGTTTTCCGAATTTCACGGCTGAATTATGCGACCTGGTGAGCGTCTTCGTCTGATGTTGGAGGCATATCACTCATCCTGGTGTAGCTTATGCTTCGTGATGAGTATTGATGTATGTTCACTGGTTTCAACTCTGCAGAGTGCCGTGGGGAGCGAGAGCAACGTCGCGAACATTAATACCATGAAGCGCTAGCGTCACGTGACTAGATGCGCTGATTATCTGCTGAGACACGCCATCTTATCCGGCCGCGATAAGATGCGCGCGGGCGCTCTGCCAGACGCGCGGCGGCGGCCCTGCTCAATGTTCGCGACGTTGCTCTCGCTCCCCGCGGCACTCTGCAGAGCTGAAAACGCGTGGACGCATTGCTCACATCGGGTACATACAGACTGCAGAGAAACAGCGTGAGCAGAGGACCACGAACGGCACACACGAATAAACTGGCCGGTTATAAGCACTCCCGGTTTAATAAACCGGGAGTTTATAAACAGTCGTGGGGACGGCTCCAACTGGAGATATTGTGAAGTCGGCAGTTCGTCATTTGCATGGTCTGTTATTATTACTGGTATCTTCCTCTGAATCTATGTCCCTAAGCTCATTTGTTCATCGCCTAAACGATTTCGCATTGCCATAACGGCACGCTTATGCAAGGCTATTGCAAGTGTAGTACCGAACACGGCACTGGACTAGGTGAAAACAGAAGATGCTTCCTCGCCACGAGGCCTGGGCGCGATCCACGCCATATAACTCGCACTACCGCAGCACGCTTGTGCGGCCTGACAACCTTCCAGAGTGAACACTGACCGTATCTGCAGTGTCTCTTCCTCTCAAACAGTGAGTCGTCTATAGCTGCCTCGAAACGAACACTGACATGCTCACATACCTTCCCCGTCGCCAGTGTCGTCCGATCCCACTGATATCGACTCGTCCCCGGTTGGGTCCACCGCGACGTCCACCGCACCTCCCCCCTTCGACAAATCCGCCGCAGATGTGGTCCTATGTAGCTCCGATGGAGTCGAATTCCACGTCTTCAGATGGATCCTGGAAGACTCCTCGCCGATCTTCACCGATATGTTCCAGTTACCCACCGATACGACGGGGAAGGTACAGACCGTTGACCTCACCGAGACGAGCGACACCCTCAAGAGGCTCCTTGAGCTCCACTATCCCCTCCCTCCACAGCCGCAGTTCGCCTCCTTTGAGGACGCAAAACCTATTCTCGTCGCGGCAGACAAGTACCAGCTTTCGAAGGTCGCGCCTGCCCTCGCGCTCGCCGCGCTGCCTCGTATCCGTGTCAACCCCCTACGCGCGTACGCCTTTGCAGTGCGACACAACATGCTGGAGTTGATACGACTCTCAGCGAAGGAGTTCTTGCAGGTCTCGTACATGGCCGTGTATTCCGAGGAGTTGGAAGACATCACGGCCGGCGCGTACCTACGGCTCCTTGCATACCGCAAGGCCTGCGCTGCATCGCTCGAGGGACTAATCGCGAGCAATTGGTACCCTAGTGTGGGATCTTGTGTTGGAAGACCTGCGCTTCATGCACGACACACTCGCCTAGTTGCTCTAGAAACAAGCCCCGTGGGCATTGTTATTGTACCCTAGCCGCGTCCTGGTTTACGACGTATTGGGAACATGTCCGCGAACTCCTGAGCACCACCCCGAGCCACGAAGTGATCAAGAACCTGGGAGATACCCCCATCATGCGATGCATAGGTATCGCTCGAGATTCAGTGAGCGTCTTGACGATGTGACGGAGGTCGAGCCCCTGTATAGCGAGTCCGAGAAGGACTCTATACGAATAGCAATGGTATGACTCGCCTCTCTTCCAGATCTGAATTTCACTCGCCGAAAGCATATCATCCAATGCAAGCTACCAATTGTCCATGAATAAGTCCGCCGCAGCACAGAGAACCCGATGCTTCCTCAGGTATACCTCATGGTCCGAGTCGTGCTTCGCTCTGCGCCACTTACCGCAGCACACAACGTCGCATGCATTATGTCCGCTCTTTCATAGCAGAACCTCTCCCTATCTCCTCCCAGCACTCGAAGCACCTCCAGTCTCTGCCCCATGAACTCCCCCACGTCTACTACCTATCACACAATGTCTTGGGAATCGGACGAGGAAACCCGCATGGCCCCCGCGCCCTTCAACAACCCATGGGCAGATACCATCGTTCGGACCATGGACAACGTCGACTTCCACGTCTTTCGCTGGATGCTCGAGGATGCCTCCCCTGTATTTGCCAGCATGTTCACCTCGCCCCGCCCGTCCAAAGCACGCAACTTGAGGTCTCCAGTAGTATCCACCGCGAGTCCCCCAGGTGCGTTCATCCGAGTCACCGCCCGTGCTATTGCACTCACACTCGCATCCGCAGACTCAGGCGATAGCTCTGGGGAGGGCTCAGCCGCAGCCTCACCCGCTCCCATCAGCATTTCCGAGACAAGCCGGACGCTCGAGACGCTCCTCCGCCCCTACTACCCCTTCCCCTCGCCGCCGACATTCACGTCCTTCGACGACGCCCAGCCCGTCCTCCTCGCCGCGTACAAGCTGCAGCTCACGCGCATCGCCCCCACGCTCGCGCAGGCCGCACTCCCGCACATCAAGCAAAACCCGCTGCGCGCGTATGCGTTCGCGCTGCGCTATGGGATGGAGGACCTGGCGCGGCTCGCGGCCCACGAGTTCCTCGCGGTCGAGAATCCGGATATCCCCGCGGATTCGGAGGAGCTTGAGGATATGACGGTGCGGCAGTACCGCCGGCTTGTCGTCTACCGCCGGGAGTGCGCTGCAGCACTACAGGACCTCATCGGACCCACCAATATGTCGCTGAAAAAGGAGTCAGAATACAGTGGGCGGGTATCCGAATGGCTTCCCAAATACAGTGGGCGCGTATCCGAATGGCTTCCCAAAGACACTGTGTGGACCTGGTTCGGCTGCAGGAGTTGTGTGAAAGGGCATAGTGGTGCGTGTCCTCGAGAGTGTACACAACACGGTACAGCCAGTTGGTTCAGGGCGCATTGGGGACGTATAGGCGATCGACTGCGCGCGAGGCCTAGCCCGGATGCCATCGAGGACCCGCGGCTTTTATCGCAAGCCCTATCGTCAGTTCGATGTGATGCATGTAACGAAGTCGCATACACCCAGCTGCTACGCCTTATGGAGTTGTTGGCTGAGGAGATCGAGCGTAGATTTGCACAGGTTAGTTGCCATTCATATTCGCGTATGTTACTTGCGGTTAACAAGTTTCCTCTTCAAGGTCCCTCTCCAAGTTCTGTGACTCGATGCGTGAAGTAGAGCGGCGGCCGTTGTGAGTTAAGCACGAATAGATTCAGATCGCCTCGAAATGTACTACTACCTGCTGTCCGAACTGAGTTTCCGACTGTTCATGTTGTTCTTGGGCATTGCAATAATGTATCGACCTACAGACTGCGATCATAGATGACTGTCCGTCCACATACCGATGTCCATACCACATCGTTGCACGGACTCCTCTCCCTGGACTGTTAAGCTTGCCTGCATTTCGGCCTTGTTACCGTCAGAAGCTGCGAATAATGGGCATTGCACGGGCGGCGAGCTTGAGCATGACTCACGATAAATTACAAGTGTGGAAGAACAACTGAACGTACAGTATAGATGAGAAGTAATCCAGTATCGACATACATGTCCAGAGTGCGCGTCGACGGCAGAGTACTCAGTACCCGATCACAACGCCCGAGCCCTCCCACTGGCTCCAATTCGAAAGCACCTCGCGAACCACGAAGTGCGCCACGTCTTTCCTCGACACCCGGTAGCTGTCCTTCAAATCGCCGTCGCGCTTCGTGCGATACGGCGCCTTCCCCGACTTCTCATCCTCGTCCCCGCGGCACTCCCCATCCGTCAGCAGCGCCGGGCGGATGATCACCAAGTGCTTGAGCACGCCCGTGCCCGGAAGCCCTGGGGTAGACTGCCAACCTTCGGGCAGGATCTTCGTGCTGGGCACGTCCTTAGACGACCACCGGAAGCCTCCGCAGTGCGCGAGCAAGCGCTCTGCACCGAGCTTGTCGGCGTGTGGGGCTACGAGGAGCACGCCATAGAGCGGCTTGAGAGCGAGCGGGATGGCAGCGTGTGATTCCGATGTGATGCCGTTGGATGTGATGACTACGAAGCGCGGCTGGGTCTCGGGCGCGCGGAGCGAGTCCGGGATCGTGCTGAGGAGGTTGAAGAGCGAACGGGTGCAGAGGTCGGGAGGGTTGAGCTGGAAGCCGCACGTGATGCTGAAGCTTGGCTTGCCACCTAATAGGTACGTTGTCAATTGAGGTCGCTCAACGTAGTGGTCAAAACGCGATACGGACCGACCGTGAAGAGTACGACGTCGACCTTGCCGCCACCGGCTTCTGTGGCCGCCTGCCAAGCGTTCCTGACATCGTCTTGATTGAGCGCGTCACCGCGCACGAGGTGTGCCTTGCCGTCCTTGATGAACGGTTGCATCTGCTCGTCATTGTCGAATACAGATGGCGAACGCAAGAGGAACGTGGCAGTCGCGCCTTGGTCTGTAAGGAAACCATGAGTGGATAGATGACGACGCGGATGCAAGGGGCCTTACTCAGCAGCCTGAGGGCGGCAAAATATCCGATGTTCTTCGAACCACCGAGGATGAATGCGTGCATGTCGAAGTTATGCAGGAAAGAGAGAGAGAGAGGTGAAGTTATGAAGACAGTTGTCCAGGCAAACTCTTCTTATAGTGCGCCGGATATGAATCCACGTATTTGATGATGCAGCGATCGCTGCGGGCGAATGGTAGTGGCCGCACAGCTTCGAGGGGCGTCGGTCCGCGGCCGTGGGCGATGTAAGTGAGTTTGCGTGCACACCTCCTAGCCGCAACTGCGGTCACTATTAGGGCCAGTGGCGGTGTCCGCATTACGACATCTCAGCACATATCCGGTCCTCCCGGCAGCGCTATGGCGTTTGAGGGTAGTCGGCAAGTGCTACACCCTGTGCTTGGACTCCTGATCTGCATGCATGTCTCTCACTCAGTGAAACATACAGTAAGTAAGTAGTGCGTCCTGCTGAAGAGGCGTAAGTACTGTGATCCGATCAATGCGTAGTTCACGCACTGCGCACAGCCGCGGGCATACGTACCTGGACCATCATCGGATACTGACGACAACGCTGCGACAGCGTTTTCCGAGAAGCTGGTGTCGGATCGACACGTATGTACTGAAACAGCTCTGTAGAATCGACTATGCATTGCCTCGATGCATTTGCCGGTGCAGACGACTGCGATTTGTGACTGCGCGTTAGGACACAATGACGAGCGCGCCTGGCACGCAGCCAAGTCTCCCGACCCGCAGGTTGCAGCATGTTGTTACTGACTGCGGGTATGTACGCCACAAGACGTGGACTTTAGCCGAGGACGGGGCTGTCTAGAAGCACAAGGAGAAAGAGAAATGAGACACCAGTGAGGCACAGATGGTGGTCGAGATACAAGAGGTCGGCGTCGATTTGAGATCTCTGATTTGTTGACACGTCCTAATGTATTCAAGCCTTTACAACGGCAAGACGGTACGGGAGGGTGTGTCCACTTGTCAAACTTCATGATTCATCGCTCACTTGTTTGGCCATTAGTCCAGCGCCAGCCGCCCCATTATCTGAAGGCTTGGTTATTAGCATGCCATCCGGCCGCCGGCCGCTTTGGGTCAGCGCATCTTAAGCTTACCATGCACACAGCATGCCTTTTCATGGAGGGACAATCTTGAACTGCGTGCGAATACTGATGAGCGCTGCAGCTTGCGCATCACATTACGCAGGAAGCATGCATTCTACTAAGAGATAAGGCGCTCAGGATGGATGCCTCTACTAGACTAGTTCGAGAACACCTCCATGACAACGGTCTCTGTTCACGCAATTGGTCAGACCTAGGCTCATAATCCGACTGAAATTCCCCAAGCGTACCTGTAGAGAGTTCCAGGCGCTGCTCCTATTGTCGAAGGAGTTCTACCACCAGGTATTGATGTATCCCTCATCCTCCCTGACCTAGATTGAAATCCCGGATCAGCTGTCGCATCGGTAGTATGGCAGAAGATAGAGCGGCGATGAAAGACCCTTGTGACCTACTTGGACATTGACTTCGGCTTCGGGCCCCGCAACAGGATTGGCCTAGGGATCGGGCGACGATGTTAGCCTTTGCATGGTGAGCGCAGATTCTGGGACTACATACGCCAACGACCATGGAAAACGCGCCGAGGAGAAACAGAGGCAAGAAGGTGGTCAGCTTCATTGTGCGGGAGTGGTGTTGAGTGTTGAGTGTTGAGGTCTCCGAGTCCTCGAGGTTGGCCTGTTATTTATGCTCGCATGTCTCCCCTGTTCGTGTTGAACTGCGGGGGAAATGTCAACTTGGCCGAATCTCATGCGTGCGACGTGTAACAGACGTCGCGAGGAAACGTACCCGTTGTTCTCCATATAACCACAAACTTTGATCGCGCATACACACTTCCCATAGGAGACCGCACGGTCTACATCTTCTGACCGGACGGTTATGAGTGGGAGTCGTAGGAATTTCTGGAAGAGGCCGTCCAGGAGAGGCTGCCTGTGGGCAAGAGTGAAGTGATCCAACAACCCACAGCGTGCGCCAACGTAGTACCGACGACATGCGCGAAGGTGTGCTGACACAAGCTGGACCGAGTTATGATGGAACTAATCAGCGACGGTTTAATTATAACATGGCTGGGTAGAACGACGAACTCTGTTCATGGTGCACGAGCTGAAGTCTGTCATCCGTCTGCGCCATACGGGATGGCGGGCTAGTTCGACACGTCGATAGAAACGATGACGCTCTCTGAGGCGTTCACCCACTGCCAGTACATTGCGTCGAAAGTGCTCACGCTCACGCCTCTCCCGAGGCTGGGAGCCGTCGCAGGATGGCCGGGTGAGCCCGGAGATGGGGAGTATTGGATTTGGTATAGACTCGGAGCTGGCGAGTGCAGAGGAGGAGGTGAGCGTGTTACATGTACAGGAGGAGGAATGCGAGCCGTGGAACAGCTTTGCGGCGAATGAGGTGGAGGGGCAGGTTGCGACTGGGTATGTCGACGGGACGGTGTCGGTGTACTCGTACGCTCCGTCTCCGTAAGTTGTGTGGACCGTTTCATTTGCGTTGAGATTATCACCGCTGCTGAAGATGAAGGAACATCTCATCCTGTGCATGAAGTGGATCAAAGCAAGTTGGAGGTAGGCAGGGATTCGGAGCGCGGGCGGTCTATAAGAAGGCACTGTTAAGAAGTAAGAAAATAAATATTGAGACCCGTAGGTCTACCACTCCGGGAAAGCGTGTCATCCTTGTGCAGGGGCCATGCTAATCTTCTCTGTATCGTTCCAATTTTTTCGTATGTCACCCCGAAGGGGACATTAGATGAGGTCCGGGCAGCAGTGATGTTGACACACTCCTGCGTTTTGTTCATCCTGCGGGTGGCCTCGCTTAGTGTCGGTTAATGACCGAGTCGTCGGCCGTCAAGGTCATTTCGGCTGGAGGATCCGCAAAGGGGAAGCGTAGAGAGTATATGCCAGATCTTCTGAGAGCGTGCATCTGCAGTGAAACTTGTGGTTATTCGAGCCAAGTATCCAGTGGAGGACGAGTCCGACAAGAAGATGTGAGCAGAGTTGGTCAGCAACCACACCGGCCGATCAAGGACCGCACGTAATGCGGGCGCCAACTGCACGCTCCGAGACCGTCCCCGACCTCTTGAGCTGCCTTGACCTCCTCCTCCTCCTCGTCGACGTCCGCCATCCACAGTTCACCGCGGCCTCGCCGTTGCCACCAGGTTCTGGCTCTTCCCCGTCGACGCGATGGCTCGGAACGTAGCGAATTCCTTTGCTATCCTCTTCCTCCTGTTCGCCTCGGTACTTGCACACAAGCATCACGATGAACTGACGGAGGAGCAGAAGAACGCGCCGGTGGATACGATCTTGTGGCTGCATATATTCCTCCAGGCTGCAGTATGGGGTGTCTTGTTCCCGACGGGAATGGTCCTGGGACTTTCGCGGAGCCGGTGGCATGTCCCGTTACAGGTACGTGGGCCTCGTTTCGTACACGCTTCTCGCAATTCATAACAGTCTTGTACCAGAGTGCTGGGTTCGCACTCACCATCGCTGGCTACATCCTCGGGCACTCACATCGAGGGAGATCATTCCTTGCCGGGGCGCACGGCAAGTTCGCCAACATCCTCTTCGTCCCGATCGCCTTGCAGCTTGCGCTCGGCATCTACCTCAAGCTGCACATCCATGAACAGACTATCCGGCCGTGGGCGGTCAAGGCGCACGGCGTGGTTGGAAAGGCGTATCCGATCTTTGGGTGGGTGCAGATGCTCTTCGGCGCGATCGCCTTCAGAGGGTACTGCCGAGGGGGCAACCTGGGCCAGTGTCTTGCCCACTACATCATGGTGCGTTCATGCATGTCTCCTCTCTCTCGAATGGGATGTAACGGCGCGTGCAGGGCAGCGGATTCATTGCGTATGGCACGATCATGGCCATTCTCTTGTTGGTCGGCGAGGCATGGGTGCGCCGGAGCGGACGCAGTCCAGACTGGTGGGATTCGTGGGTTATCATGCTATGGGTGCGTCTGGCATATCTCTCTTCCTATTGGTTATTGTGTGTTGATGTTGATGCATTGGCTAGGGTGTTGGTACGTTCCGCACAGCTTGTTGCGACCGCAGTGTGATCTCAACTGTCATGCAGTCAACACCTTCACAGAACACCGTGGATCTGTATGGTCCGTCAAGGACATGCAACACACGTATGTCGTTTCTACTCCATTCAATCGACTTTGACTGGAAATGCTTACTGTTATGCAGGATCTTGGGCGTCCTCTGTATGTGTTACTATTCGGGCGTAACACGCCGTGTTCATGACTTTGTCCAGGGTGGGCCGGTGGTATTCTGGGCATCTACCTGTCCCGCAACAATCAGGTCAGTCCAATTGCCTCACAGCATAAATGTACCTGTACTCATGGAAGCTACAGAGGTCGATAGTGCCCGCAATCATGTGAGTCTTCCCGGGCACATGGTGTTCCCCTCAGATGCTCATTCTGTGTAGCATAATCCTGACTGGTTGGGCAATGTCTGACCATACCCAAGCCCTCATGCTCTCGACGAAGGTCAGTGATGTTTGTGGTTCACTTGTCAACAGTGCTCATCACCCGGCGTATGTAGGTCCATGCAATCTTTGGATACACACTCATGTCTGCGGGTCTCACTCGCATCATCGAAGTGTGCTTCGTCGCGCCAAAGTACACGCAAGATGTCACAGACGGTGATACCCACAGCGAGCACACCCTCGACGCCAGCCGGGACGAGTCGAGTGCCAGCTCGCACAGCCCGATGCGCGCGTTCAGGCATCTGCCACCATTCGTATGTTCCGTATATCCTGAAGATTCCGACATGAAGCTAAACGATCTATCGCAGCTTTTGGTATCCTCTGGCCTGCTCTTCATGTCCGCGACGGACGAAGAGCTGCATTTTGTCAACGATGCAGGCATGGACCACGTCACCTACATCCTCATCATGTTCAGGTACGTTCGTTCGCCGTACAACTCGCCCTACACACTCAAGTTAAACGGCTCGTTCATGCAGCATCGCATTCATCATGTACACGCTCATCGTCACACTCATCAACCTCTACTCCACGAGCGGACGCAACGCTGCGTCCGCAGATACGAAGGACGGCGCGATCGAGCTCACGCAGAGCAACAAGTGGTACTCGCCCGTGCCCGTGGGCGACCGCGAGCTTGAGCCTGAGAGCCACGTTATTGGCGACGACGACGAGGCATGACCCATCAGTATCTGACCTGAACTCGCGGTACAGTACATGTCTGTTGTTGTTTCTCTCTGTTGTAGCATGTCTGTTTGTTTTGTTGTGCAGCATCTTGTGTGCATGTTTCATAGTCTTGGATAACCTAATGCACTAATACCTAGAGTATCGTTCTCCGTGGACCGTGTTCTACTTCCAGATCGGACATTTACGAAGGATGCAGAGCAGGTGAGTAATCATAGGCTTCCGACAATCACCCACGCCTACACTGACTCGACCGATAGTATGATTGCGTCTCATTCAAACACACAACAATGCTTCGTTAATCCGATGTTTATATACACGTCAGGTCATGAACACAGCAAGCCTGCATCGATCAGCCGTAACGTGTCACTTGATTTCCAAGCGCACCTGGCAACAGAGTCAGCTTTGGGCCACACGGTGTAGGACAAGGACGTACCTCCGATATCTTCTTCGCCGCCTCATCGGCGAGCAGCGCAAGAAACTTGCGGATCTGCTCATACATGACCATTCGGCACGTAGCGCAGTCGAGCGCTTTCTTCAGCGAAGGGACATCGTACAGGGTCTGGTCCAGGAGGGTGACGACGCTCGGTCTCTCCTTCAGACGTGCCATCACATCGTTCCAAAAAGAGGAGAACCACGTCGCCTGGCCACACTTGCCACAGGCCCCGGTGGCTACATGACGCGACGACGTGTGCTTCACACACGTCGTGCAGACACGCCAGGTCCACCTGTGATCTTTCACGGACCACTGCGTGTGCGATATCGTGCCCAGAGCCACCTTGCACCTCTCGCGGTAATCAAGCAGACGGTGATACGCCCCGGCGCTGATATTCTCGAGCTCGGGGATGTAGGCCCAGAAGAAAGGCAGAGCGAGACACGCGTGCGCCGTGGCCTCCATGAGGTCCGTCATCCGGAACCGCGCCGCGAAGGCATAGACCTGGATAGGCTGGTCGCGGACGAACGGGGCTATTGCTTGCTTGAGCGTGGCCTCCGCGTAGGCGAGCTCGTACTTGTGCGCCGCTTCGAGCAGCTCCGCCGCGCAGTCGAAGGTCCAGAACGTACTGAATGTCGGGCGGGGATAGCTCAGGCGGAGCAGCGCCTCCATGGTGTCGGAATTCTCTGGCAGGTCGACGACGGGGAGCTCTGCCGATGCGTCGTCCAGCGGATGAGAGGTCGACTCGGACTTCCGAGGCTGGGGAAAGGCAAGCATGTTTGCGAAGACTGGAGAGGCCTATCGCAGTATCCAGCTGAAGACGTAGAAGTCGACCCCGTCGCAGGTGCGTAAGACGATATCTGCGGAGGGGTCGTCGAACGGAGGGGGAGCCAGCTCGATCTCCACTTCAGAGTCGGAGGCGGAGTCTATAGACTCGTCGATAGCATTGAGCTCGCAGCTCGAATCGCTGTCAGCCGAGGTCAGATGTTCAGCTTCTGACACTGTCCATGGACCGTCAGCATAAAAATTTGCCAGAGGACGGACTTCACGATGCGTACTGAGGCTTTGGGACAATCAAGGTTGAATGGATGGCGCGCACTGGCTAGATTAGTGGCTCAGAGAAGTATCCTGTTACATGGAGGTCAATGTTAGCAACAGTGGCACGCTAAGGGGACCTGATATGGACCTCGTACAGAGCAGGCAGGGAAGGTCGGGAAGTTGTCTCTTGCTTCCAACATATAGGGCTCTCTTATACGAGCACGTCCTACCGACATAGCATTGTCAGTACGCCACACATGCCCAAGCGTGCTGTCAAGTACCCAATGCAAAAGATGCAGTATGAATGACGGATCAGACAAAAGAGAGTCCCAAGTTGAACCGGGATAAATGTCCTTGACAGATACAACGTTACACCAAAGCAACACTAATAAGATAGCGACAACACAGCACGGAGCAAGTACAAAGATACAATCACGCCCTTTTGATCTTAACGAAGACGCTCCTAGTCCATCCGTCGCGCTGCACGAACGTCTCCTTGTGGAGCTTGTATCCTCCCAGCCATGGGAGGAGCTTCGCCCACACTAGCCAATACACGCCCCCGGCGAGGATGATACCCGTACCTACGACGCAGTGGAGGTAGTACGGAAGGGTCTCGTAGATGTTCTGATCAGGGGTATCTGGCGGGATGTACGGCGCAATGGTGAGGTAGAGGTTGCTGAGGAGGAAGAAGATGGTGACGGGGAGCGTCGCCCTGAGTGGTGGGTGCCAGTTGTACTTCTCGCGGTTGAGGTACAGGTGGACGAGTCCACCGGCGACGAAGACATTGACAATGGCGAGCGGGTATGAGATGACGTTGAGGACTATGGGCATATGTCAGCGGTCTTAAATAGTGCCGGAGGGATGCAAGTTCACTCACTGAAGTTGTATGCGTCTCCGGGAGGGGGCGCGAGCATGATGATCACGGACACGACCCAGTGCTCGAACAGCCCAGCTAGTGGCGCGTTGAACGGCTTGCTGCTCGCGAAGAACGCGGAGAAGGGCAGGATACCCTCGCGCCCCAGCTCCTGAACGATACGGCCCTGCGAGAATATCACGGAAAGGACGTTCCCGAATGCGGATAATGCGACGAAGACGCTGAGAGCGCGCTCTGCCTGAGGGCCGAACACGTTACGGAAGAACGAGGCGGCCAGGATACGTCCACTGGATGCGATTTCCTCGCGAGATACGGCGGCGAAGTATGCGATGTTGACGAGCATGTACAGGATGCCGACGCTGATGATGCCGAGCGGAGCGGCGAACTTGAGCGTCCGGACGGGGTTCTTCATCTCGGACATGGCGTAGTTCGCGTTGCTGTACCCGATGTAACTCCAGATGACGTTGTACAACGCCGTCACGACGCCGTACGACGAGCCGGTGGTGCCCTCGAACGCGTTGGTGAAGTTGTTCGGCTTCTCGACCTTCAGGTGACCTCCAAGCGCAGCGAAACCAGCGAAGATGATAACGAGGAGGATGAGGAGCTTGATGACGCCCAGGAAGTTTTGGAGGCGCAGACCCCACTTGAGAGCGCAGCCGTGGATGAGGAACGCGGTGGTGATGCATGCGAGACCGATACCACGCTGGTTCCACCGGTCGACCTCGACGTTAGCGGCATGCAGAATATACTCGCCGAAGACCACAGAGTTGGACCCCGCCCAGCCGAGCAAGATCACGTAACCGGTCTGCAGTCAAGAGTCAGCTGAATGCATAACAAGCAGTAAGCTGAAGGGACATACGTAGAAGCCGGTTACGAGGTACTTTGGCTTGGTGTAGACGAACTCGAGGTAGTTCTTCTCGCCACCATTCCTTGGTAAACCACTTCCGAACTCGAGGTAGACTGCCATCCCAGCCGCCGCAATAAGCATCCCGGCGACCCAGATGAACAGTGCTAAACCGACGCTCCCGCTTAGCGCGAGGATGCTGCTAGGCGTAGAGAAGACACCGGTGCCAACCATTCGATTGAAGATCCTACCAGAAGCGGATCAACTTCCAGGTTGAACGATAATAAATTGGACGAAACGTACAAGAAAACGGCGCTGACGACGCCGATTTGTCTTCTCTCGTCGCTGGTCTGGTACACGTCTCCATTCTCCTCACTCTCCTTGGAGCCTGAGGAGGTAGCGTAGTCCCCTGCTTTCCCTACGCCATATTCCGGGGAAAGCGCCCCGTCAGGCTGAACGACCTTCTCCTCGAGAGACATCACGGGATGAACGAAGGTGAGACGGCGTTCTCTCTGGACAGCCGAAGAGAATTTTGGACCGCAGAGGAGGACGGCAAGAACGATGTCACAGAAAACTCGAAGCGGAACCCTCGCGGCACATACATATAAGTATCTCCGGACCAGTGCGCTCATAAGTTCTCTCCATGGCCGGATCACATTGTGCAATACTCGTCTGTAAGGCGTCATCACGGGTAATCCGCGCCATGGCTGCGTTGCCCCACCCTTGGCAACACTCCTCCTCGTGGAACCCAAGGGATGTGTCTACACTTGTCCGCACTGCAATATGTCGTCTTCAGGTCCACTATGGTTCATTGGCAGTCACTAGCCCTCGAAAAAATTTTCTCCGCGCGTACCTTTGCAAGACGCAGCGGTCCCTATGAAGAGTCCGGGGAGATGAGCTCGACCAGAGCCGATCTTAAAAATTGACGTGACCGGCGACCGCCCTCATGCTCGACCACGTCGGGGCAACCGACCTGCCGATCGAGACTCCCTCGAGAGCCAGGTCCTGTTACCACGAATACCACCTGGTAGGTAAGCACGAGCCATTACATCCCTTCTGGCCAGACGTGGCCAGACTGCCTCTCAAGCGTTGTGCATGCCTGTACATCTTCTACTCAATTGCTGCGGGGTGCGTTTTCCGTGGCGGCATGGTGGCGGTCGAAGGAAGGGTGGTTCGAGAGTTTACCCGACTTTGCGACTCTGTCACGCTGCTCAATAGTTACTGCGGTTTTCCCACGGTTAGCTCGGGTAAGCTTCCAGTTGACGTCGGCGTCCAGCGGCCTCATCGCGGATCTTGACTTTCGTCAACCCTCGTCAACCACGCAATTTCCCTTGTCGTTGAGCTGCGAGGTACGTGCTACTTGGCGAGGAAAACTCACTTCACAATACCACTTGAAGTCCAGCAACGGGCGATCGCTGGTTCTCGCACTGGACACGCTCGATTCCGCTGCTGCAGCTCACCCGTCTCAACACATCCCTGCATGATCGGAACGTGGCTTTGATGTTCAGAATCAAGTGTATAACCTCTCGCTCGTGCCGTAAGTTGTTGCCGAGCGTCACTGCGGTAAGACTCTTCCGAGTATTCGGCGTTCGCGATCTCCGCGCCGTGCACTAAGGTTACTTTGGGTTACTTGCGTCGTTGCCACTTCAGGTTCAGAAGTATCCTTCAAGCCCATGGGGGATTTAGAAGAGAGTGCTCTAGTGGGTTATATAGGTTTGTGTCGTTTGGTGTCGTTTGCGACAACTCGTCGTGCGACTCGAAGTCTCCCGGCCAGCACATAGTATGTTCTAACTTGACAACCTGATTACTGGCATCTTGTATTTCATACTCGCAGTGATAGGTTGTGAGCTCTGATGCTCGTTGCGCAACACTGTCAGCAGGAATGTGCCGGCGCTGCGACCTTACATCTGATCGAGCTTCGAACTCTTCAAGTTGCTCTCCAACGGCGCCCTGATTTCAGCCTAACGCCGCCTCGCCTCAATTTTGTTACACCATCATCTTGTACCCGAGGAGCAACCTTACCCTATGGCAGCGAACAGTAGAGGGAAATAAAGGAACACTCCCCAAGAGCCCTCCCGAGGGCTCGAGCATGCTGCACGCCACTCGTGGCTGGCGCCCAGCCCGTCTCCGGTGATCCAAGTGTGCCACTCGTCAAACTCGCCTCCGTTCCTCTCCTCTCCTTGCTTTCTTCTCTCTATGCCGGCTGATGCATTATCTCCGCAGCTTCTCTCCCTAATCCTTGACTGGAAAGTCCGCTCGTGCCGCGCGGAGCCTTCAAGCGTGCAATGTGGACGTCACCCGCCGCTCACCTGTCGAGTTCGTGGTTGCATTGTCTGTGCGCTATATAGATCGTACTGTCGACGCGTCTCTGCCTTCTCAACTCGCCGACACATCCCCCTCCCTCTCACCTCCAACAATTGTCCCCAAAACTGTCTGCTAGTCTTTTGGCGCTTGCTTCGACTTCGAGATGGACTTCACCTTCGAAGACGCTTCGTACTCTAGAGGTCCTAACGAACACTCGATCTGGTCTGGAGACTGCTCGCTCGACTGCTCGTATACGGCTCATAGCCACCTGTCGCACCCCCACCCGGTGCTCGGCCACCATCATGACCTTGACACGTTCGGCTCCCATCTCTCCCTGTTCGACAACTTGTAAGTTTCTTTCATTGCTACTCGAGTGTATACTATTTAACACTCAACGTCTTCTCTCAGCCTTTCAGACGCTGAACAGGTATTATACCCTGCACCTTCCGTCCCGGCGTACGATGCGTGCAGCGTCGCCCAGAGCATCCCGCTCTTCCCGACTGCAGATTCAAGCCTTCCCTCGCCTGCTGCCTTGGATATCATCAATGTCGCTGTGGATCCCATCTCTCACAGGCATTCAGCCCATGTCCATCCCGAATCTACGTCGCCACTCCCATACGCCACTCCACGGCCACGGCATGTAACAAGCATCGTTGCATTGCGGACCATGGCGACAGAGGACGTCCTCACGAACCCGGAGGTGCCCATACCAGCGACTCAGCCTGACGATGTAGCTGCTGTTGCTGCATCAGTTCGGAAACTTCAAGAGGCGATCAGGATACCGCGCATGAAGGTCCGCGTCGCGTCCTCCAGGACATCCGCGAGACGGACCCGCCCCATGCCCGCCCCATACTCCCGACCCTCTCCGTCGTCCTCTTCCTCCTCCCCGTCCTCCCCTGCATCCTCCCCTGCATCGTCAAACTCGAACACGCCCCTCACTGAGTCTCCCCTCCCCCTCACCTGCCCCCTCCCCGACTGCCCCTCCCCCTCAAAGACGTACAGCCGCCGCGCGGACCTCGAGCGACACATCCTCACCGCAGGCACGCACCTCCTCCCCTCGGACGCCTGGGCGTGCTGCGGGCTCCCGCTCGCCATCGCTCGCGCCCGCAGGTTGCCACAGTCCGTCCTGGACCAGCCCCCGCGCGAGTACTACGGGGTGCGCATGGTCGGTGGGTGCGGGCGGGAGAACAGCCGGAAGGACGCGCTGGGGCGGCACCTGAACAGGCGCGAGGGCCGGTGCTGGGGCGAGCGCGAGGGCGAGTGGCTGGTCGGGAATCGGTTCAAGGAGGTGTGGAAGGCTCAGATGGAGGCGGTGGTGGAGCGGGACGTGCAGATGCTGGAGGCGGTGGACTCGGGTTCGGGGAAGGCGAGGAGGAGCGCTAGGGGCGCGCGGCGGTGAGCCGGGAGCTCATCGCTCGAGGATGCCAGGATTGGGGACTCGGAGTGTGGGGTGTGCCACTCGGGCATAATGGACATCGTATCGTTCGGACACTTCTTGTACACCCGATCATGGGCTGCGTGTATTTTAGGGTCTATTCTGTTAGATGTGTGTAATCTCACCACGCGGGTGCCGCGCCATAGCAGATATCAGGATAGAGCCGAGTGGCACAACAACGCAGGAACGTTGAGTTGCCGGCGAGACTCGCCATGATCTGACATGGAAGGCCTGCTTCGCGAGTCGCATCCGTGGTCAGTAGTAATTGGATATCATCCGACGTGAAAGGAATGCTGCGTACGATGACACCTCGTCAGAGCCTTGCTATGATACCACACCGCCCAGACGTCGACGTGAATCGGATGCCGTATCCAGGATATAATTCGATAGATCTCCACCAAACCAAACCAAACAAGGAGAACAAGCTGAACTTGTACACCAAAACCCGCACAACCAATCACAGAAAAACCGAAACCAGACTCCTCCATTAATATGTAGTACGTGTGTGATATCAAGCACTGCAAACCGAGAACGACGACGACGACAAGAGTGTCCGACAGAGCGCGAAGTTGCATCACAGAGTCCGCGGATGCACGTCCACCGCAGGCGTGAATCATGAAGCGTGAACGTCAATCTCGTGAGTACGGGGAGTGCGCCAGGGCCACTAGCGGGAGCATCCGCATGCGCTCAGAGAGCGACCGCGAACGTGAACGCAGCGACACCGAGGGCGATACCCGCACGCGCGACGTAGCTGTCGACGCCGAACGCGCTGAGGGCGCCGTTGTCCGCGGCCGCACTGGAGTTGCCCGAGTTAGAGCTGTTGCTCGCGGCAGCGCCCAACGTCGTGCTGGGGGCAGCGGGGGCCGTCGAAAAGCCGGACTTTGTCGAGGCCGCAGACGAGGCCGCAGCAGTGTTCGCGGAACTCGTCGTAGCGGCGGTGGCGGCGGTGGCTGATGCACCCGTCGTAGCAGTAGCAGTGGTGCCGGAAGCGGCGCCAGCCAGGTAGGAGGGCGCAGCGACAGCCGTGGAGGGGTCGACGAGCGCACCGGTGCCCCAGGGGATGGCGGAGCCGTCGGGCTGAGTGGCGTCGGCGGGGTCAGTCGTGCTGCCGTCCGCGGCAGCGATGGTGAAGCGTGTCGTCCAGGTGATGGCGGAGACGTTCGCAGGGGAGGAGAATTGGTAGAAGTAGATCGCGGAGTTGGGCGTGACCTACGAGGATAGGCAAGGGGTGAGTACTTGCAGTACAATATAGATGCGAATTGTCTGGTTCTCTTTGCTACTTGCCTCGCGAGCGAAGGAATGAGGAGCAGCGCAATAGCACGACTGCTACGCATCACTGCTACGCATCACTGCGCGTCTCGAAGGGGGCAGCGCGCGCGAGCAATTGGCAGCTATTGCAAATCGTACAAGAGACTTGCTGCCCAACGAACTGGGTACGAACTGCAATCCGGACCACGGGGGATGTAAGAGTCAAGGGGAGATACTAACGTCAGGGCAATCGAAGGTGTGGCTCGTCGTAGATGTATCGGTACCGTCAAGAGTTGCAATGGCTATGTTGCGCGTTAGCGCCATCGTGGAGGACGGCGAAGGGAGGTGACTTACTGGTGATGTGGTTCATCTGCAAGTTGCTGCCGGACATGAGCTCAACGTTCATCTCCTTCCATACGCCGGTGGTATCTGGGGTCCAGGTGAAGGAGCACTGGCCGCCGACCTTGAATACGTCGCCAGGGCCGGGGGCGGTGGGGACGGGGTCGGCGCGCACAAGGGCAGAGCCAGCAATGAGAGCGGCGAGACCAGCGTATGCGAACATCGTGAGGTGTGTTTAGAGTGTAGAGTTTTGAAAGCGGGATGGGGAGCTGTATGTTAGACTGAGGGAAGACGAGTATCAGCAACGACGCGAGCTGGCTGGATGGAAGGAGACGCACTGCTGGGAAGCTGCTGCTGCTAACCGAGCCAAGCAAAAGAGCGACTTGGGAAATGAGAGGCAGGGGCAGAAACCAAAGCGGCTGCAGAGCGTTCGTCAACGGAGACGAGGGAGACGAGGAGGAGGACGGGGAGTGAGTAAAGGCCACCGCAGGCCGTCTCCTCGCTTGTCCCTGGCATCCAGCGCTTCCTGTCATCCCGCGTGGAGGCTGGGCCTATTTTTATTTGAACCACTCCGACTTGTGAACCTTTGAACGCTGAACTTCCCCTCGTTAATGTTGTACATGTGCCAGGTTTTTCTCAAGTTCCGATCTGCTTCGACGGTGGCCTGTGCATCACCACCGTGTGCGGGCCCAATCTCGAGATTGTGAGCTCCTTCTCTGAGTATGAGCAGCTCTACGCGGCGTTCTGCTTCCGGGTGGACTGGAGCGGCATACTTTTTGTTTGCCAACAACGCCATCTCCGTCACTCTCACTGCCGCGAATCTGGAGTTTTTGCATGTTTCCACTCGGACCCGGTAAGCAGCTCCTTTTCTGATGCACTTGTTGCTCATATGTGAATCGTGCACAGCGTGGTGCACCATAACGGCGAGCTCATGCGTAGTGTTTGCAGCTGTTCCTTGTTTATGAAACCTACGACTCCTGCGTTAGGAGCGTTGCAGATGGTTCCCTGGGCCGGTAAGCCGTGACTCTCCGCGTGGCCGCTTCTATGCTTGCTATCCGTTTAGTCCCAATTTGACATCATCAACCGTTTCGGACCCTGGACGTAGCACGTCCTGCCCGCACTGTACTCGGACGACCATCTCAGTAGTGCGCCATCTCTGGCAACCGCGAGGTAAGTATCACCTCATCTCATGTCGGCCTGAAACTCTTCTTGATCTGATGCATATTGACCTCAACGTTAGTATCAGTACGAATATCCTCTGCCCAGCGCCCTCTCGTATGCACGCTCTTTTCGGTAGTCGCAACGATACAGTCCCCGACGTGATAGTGTGGGCCTGTGCTCTGCAATGATGGCAGTCAGCGCCGTAGTCTCACCTTGTCAAGTCTGGCGATCAATAGCTTCAGCAGAGCGTCTTCACCATTATCCACACATCGGTATGTGTTTCATCTTGATACCGTGGATGGTGCCATCCTTTCTACTCGCCTTCACAACCAACCCCTAAGATGGCTCGAACGGTAGACGTTGCCCTTCACCCGGTCCTTCGTGGCAGTCGCCGTCGACGTCGATCTGTATATCTCGCGCAACTCCCGGGCGTAACGCATGTGCCGGGACGTGTCCCTACTCACAGTCGGTATGTCCTTTCGTTCATCACTGCGTATATGTGAAAGAGGGTGAACACGCCGCTGAATAGTGCGTCCTGTAGGCGTCACTGCATGGACGTGTCTATTCTTCAGATACGCCGGGCATTGGTTTCAAAAATGTCCCTGCCCCCAAGTTTGGGTGTTCGCAAGTAAGTGACGTCAACAGTGTCCGTCCTCACATCAACACTAAGATCGGTCTTCGTTGATTTCGTCCAGGAGATCGTACCTTGCGTCTGGATTTCGGTACTGAAATGCCCGGCACGGTTGTCGTATCTGGCCTTTGTCGGCTCATATGCAGTTGTGGACTACTTCTGATAGATCTGTAACTCTCGACAGTTGCACTGAACGCAATCTCACCGCTCGGACTCAAGAATCATGCTTCGCGTCCATCAGAACATGGCTATTTCTATAGGTACGAGCGCGCCGAGTCGGAGCCCGCATCATACAGAGTCTTAGAGCTCTTGCCACCGCTGCCCGTCAGGCATCACCTGCTAAATCAAATAAGTCCGCAGGAAAGTGGTATGAATTGGTACCAAAGATTTGCCACACTACCGGTGTTCGATTTTCGTCTCAACCCCGTGTTAAGCCCAACGACTTCCAGATTCATGAGAGCGCGATATCGGAAGGCTCAACCAGCATCTGAATTACTCGACGACCATCCAGGAAGCACTACCCCATGTGCTGACCGCATCGAGTCTGCCCTCGAGTATAAGAGTCGCCACACCAATTGAAGGCCGTCAATGCTCAGCTCTCAGCCCCACTCAGAAAACCCAACGTTGACATTAGATTCGCGCTATTCAAGCACATGCCCTCCAACGCTGATGCCGCTGCCCTTGCAGCAATTTATTCTGCCTTGTACGTCACCCCTCGCTGGAACGTCAATGAAGTCTGGACGGAGTCCTTTGCTGACACCGCTACACAGGTATACCGAATCTTACTGCAACGTGGCAGCTTCAGGTATGTATAGTTCAGTACAATATCATTCTATCAATCTCACGGACTTTCCGAATCGCTCTCAACTGCAGTCCTCTTCATGTACGATTCTATCGTCACGTCCACTCGAGAAGTGGCATGTTTCCGGACCGCCAAGTGGTCCGGAGCGAAAGTCTTGTTTCTTGCAAACAAGGGCATCTCTGTGATTTTCTTCGTCATGAATTTTGTGATCTACGCGTCTTTCCCCTCGGACAAGGTGAGCAACTCCTCTTCCGATGCATTCATTGCCAAATCTGATGTGTGAGTTATAGAGGTTTGTACCCAACTTCTGTGTAGACATGCTCCTGCTCAGTGTTTGCAGCTGCTCCTTGTTCAGGAAGATTTTTACTGTGATTCCTGCGTTGCAGATGATCCCCTGGGCCGGTAAGCTTCCTATCATGTCGCAGAATATAGTTTCTTATGATCGCTGCGAGAAGTCTACTCCGGCCTCCGCGCACGTGCTTTGAATGGCAAGTACTTTGGACTTCTCGTCTTCGCCTTGTCTGTTGCACCTGTAGGTATAAATCTGGTGAGTGTTGTGATTTTTATCGCCTTGTCACATGGTGGATACAGACCACATCGCCTTGTTTCGCAGGTTCAATACAAGTATGATGTCTCCGGGGAGAACTTCCCGCCTTTTGGGTGCCTGTTTACAGGGAACGTAACTACTTCTATCGGCCTGAGGTGGGTTTTATTGTGATATACTATCAATAGTCAAGTGCTCAGACTGCAGAAGGCGTAGGTTATCCCTCAACGAAACGCCAGTAAAGATGCTTACCCAACAACCATAGTTGTCATCGCCTCTCGAGTACCGCTCATGATTGCGGATATGTCGATCATCTATATCACCTGGACAAAATTAAGCAGTAAAGATGTCTTCAACTTGAAGAGGGGAATGTGGCAGTCACAGAGACCATCCCTACCATACGTCTTGATCCGCGATGGTATGTCCTCACACAGATGTCGTAGACCGTCTGAACGGCTTACCTTTCTGTCTCCCTATAGGTACGGTATATTTCATGTAAGTTTGTCCCATGGTAATCCCACAAAACCAAAGATCGCATTCATCATCCATCGTTAGAGTCTTGTTCACCCTGAACATGCTCCACCTAATCTTCATTGCTCTCTCGGTAAGCCACGGCAGACAAAATCCCCTGCTACTATATCAATTATCTCTGATTCTCGGCTCCCCAGGTGGCACTCGATGGCAATAATACAACTTATGTCACAACCTTCACAAGCCCGTATGTCGGTGTATGGCTATTGCAATTTGCGTGGGCTCACTCAATCGTATCCATGGCAGCCTTACCGCAATTCTCGTGTCGCGCTTCCTCCTCCAACTCCAAGAAGCAAGCCTGGTCACTGTCAGAGTCGACTCCGACGACCCGCTGCACATGTCACTGAACGGCTCCGAGGACATGCCCAGCTTCGTCCGGTCTCTCGGAGGCGTCATAGATCCAGACCTCCCGCGCGATGACTTCGACGATCCTGAACCGGATCTGCAATCACACTCCGAGTTTGGGGAGGAGCGAGAGCAGACCTCGCCGGCTGCGGAGCCGTCGTCCCAGGCTTAAACCGTCAACTCCGTCCGGTTCCCCTCCTTGCACTATGAGTTCAGCATGCTCCTCTATGTACTGTGTAGATCACCATCTCAGTTTTGCATCTCTTGGATTTGACTGCCTTTCTTGATTGTGACTACGGTTGTAACGAGTGATAGATACCATTGAGAGCTTTCTTGTACTGTACCGTAGATATCTTAACCCGCAAGCAAGCACGACCTTCGACGAGTCCATGAGCGTGCCGATGCCCCAGAGAATGTCCTTCTGCCTGGTGTTCGCGGGCGGGGCCGTTGTCTCGTTCATCGTGGCAATCGCACAGCGGCCTGTCCGGCTGGGTGAAGTATTGTTGGTAGTACGCAGATTTGGTTCGTTGCGTCTTGGTAGAGGAACAAGAAAGAAAAAGATGACAACAGTGGGATTCGAACCCACGCCCTTTCGGACCAGATTAGTGAGGTAACCACCTGATTCTGGCGCCTTAGACCGCTCGGCCATATTGCCATGTACCAAGGCAGCAACTAATTTATTAATACCAAATACAGAAGTCCTACAGCTGCCAGTGACTGCAGGATCCAACTGAACGTTGCCTTTCATTACAATGACCACTCCTCAATGCCATAATCTCTTCCTCTAATAAAGTAACTCTATTACAAGATACTCAAAGTTCTTCCACCGACTCTCTCGGGCGACATCTGAGCACGGGCCCACAGTGAACTACTCACATTAAGCTCGCATTGCCAGCCTCCCGGTTCCTCGTCTCGTACCTTTGAATAGAACGTCACCGAGCTGGTGAGTTGTTCCTCTATTTACGAACTATACACCAGCCTCAGCCACTAACTCCGACTCCTCAAGCTGGACCGAGGACGAATACATATGACTTCGTGGGATTCATGTGTGGTGGGCCTCGGGCCTCTAGATTTGGTAGGTTATGGGCTCGCACTGACTTCACTGCACAATTCATCAGATGATTCTTGTTTTCCTTGGACCATCCGCTGCTGTGTGCGATGATCCAGCAAGCGTAGGACGTACGCGCTCTATTTCTGAGATCTATTGCATTGAGCGTATCACCCCTTGTTTATGCTGCTATGGAGGTGCGTTAGGTCATGTTTCATCCGGAGACTTCGTGACTCTGCTCATATGCGCAGGTCCACTTTGCGCTCGATTTTCAGCCGGACTTTGCTGCCCGGGATAAGAAGAAAAGCGGGAGATGGCCACTCCGTACTATCTTCTCAACTGCATCGAGCGCGACACGAACGTCCACTTTGGTAACCTTGACGGTGACAGTGATACCTCGCAAGTCATCCCGTTCCCCGAACTGCCCAGGCAGAGCGCCCCGGAGCGTGAGCAGGGTGCTCTCTATACTTTTAATTGCAGCAAGCAACAGCATGGCAATATGGCCGAGCGGTCTAAGGCGCCAGAATCAGGTGGTTACCTCACTAATCTGGTCGGAAAGGGCGTGGGTTCGAATCCCACTGTTGTCATTCTTTTTCTTTCCCGTTGTTGCTCACTTCAGGGCAGGCCCGCACGCGTCCAGAGACGCGTCTCAGACGATAGTCGGTCTCAGACTATTCAAGACGCGACGTGCCACTCACTGCCTACCTCGGTCTGCTCCTCTCGCCTGCTCGCTCAGCCATGTCTCTGCCAACTGAACGACTGACGATCTCACACGCAAATGCGCTTCCTTCTGTGACCCCCAACCTCATGCCATTCCACATCGCGTATTCAGGCCCTGCCCCCATATCTACCTACTTCCGAGTCAAACCATCCTCGTCGCCTACTTATGGACGGGACGTTCGATCACCACAGCCTCTTTCGGCTTCCGGCTCCCAGCAGTTGCAGGACTCGCAGGCAACACTCGTCGGATCCGTGGAAGAGTCCTCTTCTTCCACAACCACCCTCAGCCGTGCGTCCACGACCGTAGGAGCAGACACACCTACCGAGCAAGGCACAGTGGATGCTGTCTGTGACGACTCGCGCCATTATGTGGCTTCGTTCAGAGGGCGGGAGATGCACGGGATGGCGGTGGACCTTCCAGAGGGGTACACTGGGATCGTCCTGCGCGCGCCGGATGGCGGAAAGGGGAAAGGAGTGGCTTCTGGAAACAGGACGAGGGAGGAGGAGAAGCCAGCACCCAAGGGAAGAACAACGCGAAGGTCTAAACGCGCTCAGGAGGAGATCAAGGTGGAAGACGAGGAGATGGACGCGTCCTCGGTCCCAGAACCCGGGTCTGACGAGGGCCCGACACGCGTCCTTGAACCTGTCTCGACGTTCTCAACGTTCGTCCTGTGGAACCCCGACATACCCCCGAACGAGGGACGCGATGAATACGTTCGCTCTCTCACGGAGTGGACGAGACTAGCAGCAGAAGTGAGTATCTGCGCTGTCCTGTTCGGTTTGCAGAAGGAACTCCATGTCCCATTACTGTCGCGCAAATCACGAATGCGCCTGTACAGTGTCGTGAAATGACACCGGGTTAGGCCAGGTACGGACGTACATGATATGACGACCAATATTACTTTTCTTACCTTGCTTCACGTTGTGTCACACTCCGTGCTGATATGCATTTTCCAGATCCATCGTATGGAGGATTGTTAGTCGTGTATGTGCATTGATACCCCTCCTTGCCCACTCCATGGGTCGTGCACATGCACTCGTATATCACGTCGCCGCAGACCTGGACCGCTTCACAGCCGGTCCAAGGTGCACCTCCCGAGTTCTTGTGTTCAGCGTCAACGCCCGTCTTCTACGGACAAGCTATCTTTTCGGCTAGTTCACAAGCTTGAGGCCACTGCGGATGAAGTGATTGGGCTGCTGGTGGTGGTCAAGAATCGCGGTGGTGGGCAATGTAATGATGTATTGTATGTAAGTCTGTGGATGTCATGAACTCATCTAGGAAGAGTGGGCGCACAGATCGCCCCCAGGTCACGACGAGCCGCCAAGATTCATCCTTCTCTGGATCATCGCCCTCGCGGCCTCTCCAGGATCGCACTTCGTCAGTTTATCGTAGTCGTACCACACCAGTACCGAATCAGACTCTGTCACAATCCGGCGCTGGGCATACGACCATATTGCGCCCATGACATGGAAGTGCGTCTTGGCCTGACGGTGAGATGTAGATGCATCCGTGCAAACTCGCAAGGCAGGCCCGCGGTGTGGCTTGTGCGCAACGAGCAGGGTGTCGGGGTAGACAACGGGGCGTTTGAAGTCCACGGAAAGGGACTTTAGGATGAGCGAGACGCCTTTGCCCTTGATCATCGCATCGGCCTTCTCTGGTCCTCCAAGCTCGTGTCCAAGTGCGCGCATCCAGTGGATACGTCCAGACTCGAAGAAGCGGACGTACCGCACGTTGTTGACGTGCCTGACGCGCCGAGGGCGTGTATGATTAGGGGAGGGACGCGCGTGCTGCGACGAGGGAGGTACGCACTGGAACGAGTCATGGTCTCCCCACACTATCTGCTGCTCCCAGAAGCTGTCGGGATCGTAGCCTAGCTCCAGCAGCTTGGCGCGACCTTCGTCGGCTGGTGAGACTTCCTCCGCGGGTGGGTCAGGGGAGTCCGGCCCAACGGTGCCCGGCGGCAGATGGAATGGGGACGTCGGGTCTCTAAACCGGTCGCGAAGAGCCTGTTCACACCAGATGGGGGATTGAGTTGGCTGTGAGCGAATACGCGATGGGAGGTGCATACTTACCTCTATCGACACCGATGAATACACACCGCGCGCGGCGTCGCGGCGCACAGCGCATGCAGCAGCGGCGAGTACCCCGCGACTCCCCGGTCGAAGAAGTACGTTCATAGTCTCTCTATTGTGTGCGTGTAGTCGTCGAGGTGAGAGGAGGTGTTGGTGAAGCGGAGAGCGTATACCCGAGTACCCGGGTGACCGTGTCGGTCGGACATGGTGGCCGGAAGCAGGCCCGGCGGCGGGACGTCGCGCGCGAGCGCGCCGGCCGCTACTGTACCTGACCACAACTTGGCCTTGCTCTTGTTCACTCCGCGCGCAACCAGGTCTTGAAACGCTTTTCGTCATCCTCGTCGCCCACGAATACAATTGTGTGTTTGCATCCAGTGCCGAGGACTTCTGGAAGTAGCTCGAACCCGTCGCAACCACTGCCATGAGGCCTTCCCAATCCATGCAAGTCCTCTTGTACCTCGATTCGTCGGTGTTTTGCTAAACGGACCAGGGCACGATGTCCAGTACAGTCAACATTTTTGTCGTCTCTCCAGACACGCGATCGGAGCGACGGTATGATCTCAGTCTAACAGTCGGTCAGCTCAAGGTGCGGCCTTCCAGTACTCTACCCTCTCAGGACGCGTTGTCTCACTACGGTTCCATCGCCTACAGAACAAGCTCGAGTTGATCACTGGCATACCTCCTCAAAATCAATCAATATCTGTGTATGCTTCGGACGACGCGCCCGAGCCCGTGGTTACGCTCAGCGATGATAATCGGCAACTGGGGTTTTACGGAGTGCGGGATTGGCAGGTCCTTAAGGTGCGTTTCTCCCCTATCATTGCTGGTTGTACGTCGTGTGTGACGCGTCTTCATAGGTCACAGACCTGGACCCCTCCGCGTCCTTCACGGGCCAACTCACGGATACATCCCAAGTGGACAAGTTTGAGTTGAGCGAGAACGAGTATGCTCAGCGACACGGTGAGTAGCGTCGTACCTGCCGTGCACCAATCATATGTTCAAAAAGCCAAAGACACGGTGCTTGCGTACAAGCAACGGAACAAGATTGGCCGATTTGCGGACAAGCCTGCTGAGGAGCATGTGGAAGCCGAGCATGTGGACATCCCAGTAGGGGCAAGATGCGAAGTGGAGTCCACTGAAGAGGACTTCCGCAAGCGTGGCACCGTACGTTTTGTTGGTCCCACGGAGTTCGCAAAGGGCACTTGGGTCGGAATAGAGTACGACGAACCCATAGGGAAGAACGACGGCTCGTGAGTAATGCGCACGGACTGAGCGCAGCCGTGACTGACCTGCTGCACAGGGTGAAGGGCAAGCGGTACTTTGAGTGCAAGCCCAACTTTGGCGTCTTCGTCAAGCCTGACCGTGTTAAGGTCGGCGACTTTCCCGTGGAAGATATCAACTTCGATGATGACGAGGAGATATAACACGTAAGCCTGGTTCGCATTTGATCCCGTCACTGCCATGCCTTACTCTTCGTCAGGATCCCTCAGTGGAACGATACCTGTATCATAGATATATCACTTGCTTTCTATCCACCATGGCCATCTGGTCTTGCTAATACCGTTGCCTTGCGTTCAAAGGTGATGACTCCCATCATCGTTGGGTCAGACTGATGCAGGCACATCTTCACCACAAGCATAACCACACAACTCTCTACCCCACATGGTGAACCGCTGAACTTTCGCAGTCAGTGACCCAGGTCCGCGTAGCCCAACGCCTCTTTGCGTGGGTCTCTTGGGGTGAATTCTCTCGTTGATACATCCATGATTGTCCTATTTGTGTCGACCATGCAAGCAGAATTCGCTGTGGCCCGTTACCGCTCATCGGGTTCGCTGAACAAGCATACTTTCCATATTGAGCGCCGTGAGAACGTGCTGGAACCCTCCGGAAGTTCCCACGCGCGGAGACTGACGCGTCGAGTAATTGGTCAAGGGACGCGCGTCGCCCTTGTCTCCAGATCCTCATAAGCTCGGGCCCGTCTCTGCTCTCTCACTCATTCCACCACCCACTTCACGACACTCGACGACATGGCTGACCCCAGTGGCGCTCCTGCAGGCCCCGGGCCTAACGACACCTCTACTGCGATTCTGAGGCAGAAGAAATCGTGCGTAATGCGATCAGAGTTATAAGGAATGTACTGACACAGGTTCCTAGGCCCAACCGTCTCATTGTCGACGAGGCGACCTCAGATGACAACTCTGGTGAGTGAAAACGCGATATCGGAGAGCTTGGAGATCGGGAACTGAAGATGGGTGCAGTGGCCACCATGAACCCCGCGACTATGGAGACCCTCCAGCTCTTCCGCGGTGACACCATAATCGTTCGGTACGTACCTTTCAATGCGCCATTCCGACACCTTCGCTGAGTGCGTATGCAGCGGCAAGAAGCGGCACGATACTGTTCTCATCTGCTTGAGCTCCGACGACGTCGAGGAGGGGAAGATCCAGATGAACAAAGTCGCTCGCAACAACCTCCGTGTCAAGCTTGGCGACATGGTCAACGTGCACGCGTGCTTGGATATCAAGTACGGCAAGCGCGTACATATCCTTCCCTTCGACGACTCTATCGAGGGTCTCAGCGGTAACATCTTCGACGTGTACCTCAAGCCGTACTTCCTCGAAGGTTTGTGGATCCTGCATTTATTAAGGTTCTGATTGCTCAATCACGAATACAACAGCATACCGTCCTGTCCGCAAGGGTGACACCTTCCTTGTTCGCGGTGGTATGCGGACAGTGGAGTTTAAGGTCATCGACACCGACCCCGCTGAGTACTGTATTGTGGCACAAGATACGGTCATCCACACAGGTGCGTGGCTTTTTGTGTTCTGATCGTGCGCCATCTGACAGTTATTTTAGAGGGCGACCCGGTGAAGCGCGAAGAGGAGGAGGCCAGCCTCAGCGAAGTCGGCTACGACGACATCGGTGGCTGCCGCAAGCAAATGGCTCAGATCCGTGAGCTTGTCGAGCTCCCTCTTCGTCACCCCCAACTTTTCAAGTCTATCGGTATCAAGCCACCACGCGGTATCCTTATGTATGGTCCCCCTGGTACTGGTAAGACCCTCATGGCCCGTGCGGTCGCCAACGAGACTGGTGCTTTCTTCTTCCTCATCAATGGTCCGGAGATCATGTCCAAGATGGCAGGAGAGTCGGAAACGAACCTTCGGAAGGCGTTCGAGGAGGCTGAGAAGAACTCCCCGTCAATCATCTTCATTGACGAGATTGACTCCATCGCGCCGAAGCGTGAGAAGACGAACGGCGAGGTCGAGCGTCGTGTTGTCTCGCAGCTCCTGACCCTCATGGACGGTCTCAAAGCGCGCTCAAATGTCGTCGTCATGGCTGCGACCAACCGGCCCAACTCCATCGACCCCGCCCTTCGTCGCTTCGGTCGTTTCGACCGCGAGGTCGACATCGGTATCCCTGACCCGACCGGCCGTCTCGAGATTCTTCGTATCCACACCAAGAACATGAAGCTCGCAGATGACGTCGACCTTGAGCAGGTATGTCTAGTTAACTCAGATCGGCGGTATTGTTATTGACTCTATGCGCTCTAGATCGCTGCGGACACTCACGGTTACGTTGGTTCCGATCTCGCGGCTCTTTGTTCGGAGGCAGCAATGCAGCAGATCCGTGAGAAGATGGACCTCATTGACCTCGAGGAGGACACCATCGACGCGGAAGTCCTCGATTCGCTCGGCGTCACTATGGAGAACTTCCGCTTCGCCCTCGGTACTTCCAACCCGTCGGCCCTTCGCGAGACAGTGGTCGAGGTGCCCACCGTCAAGTGGGAGGACATCGGTGGTCTCGACAAGGTCAAGCAGGAGCTCCAAGAGACCGTCCAGTACCCCGTGGAGCACCCGGACAAGTTCATCAAGTACGGTATGTCGCCGTCGAAGGGTGTCTTGTTCTACGGTCCTCCCGGTACTGGTAAGACGCTCCTCGCGAAGGCTATCGCCAACGAGACGCAAGCGAACTTCATCTCGATCAAGGGTCCTGAGCTGCTCACCATGTGGTTCGGTGAGTCTGAGGCGAACGTCCGTGACGTCTTCGACAAGGCGCGCGCTGCTGCACCTTGCGTAATGTTCTTCGATGAGTTGGATTCGATCGCGAAGGCGCGTGGTGGTTCCTCAGGCGACGCTGGTGGTGCAGGCGACCGTGTGCTGAACCAGATCCTCACGGAGATGGATGGTATGAACGTCAAGAAGAACGTGTTCATTATCGGCGCGACGAACAGGCCAGATCAGATCGACCCTGCTCTCCTCCGTCCCGGTCGTCTCGACCAGCTCATCTACATTCCCCTTCCCGACGAGCCTTCGCGTCTCTCGATCCTCAAGGCTGCGCTCAGGAAGTCGCCCGTTGCACCCGACGTCGACCTTGGCTTCCTCGCAAAGCACACACACGGTTTCTCTGGTGCCGATCTCACCGAGATTTGCCAGCGCGCCGCGAAGCTGGCGATCCGGGAGAGTATTGAGGCGGACATCCGGAAAGCACGCGAGAAGAAGGAGAAGGAGGACGCTGGCGATGTGAAGATGGAGGATGATGAGGCGGAGGAGGACGAGGAGGACCCTGTGCCCGTCATCACAAGGTACGCACCTTTTGCTCATGTTGCCATGTGATTCACAGTGATGCTCACTTTGCGCGCAGGGACCACTTCGAAGAGGCCATGCGGTTTGCTCGTCGGTCGGTGTCGGACGCAGACATCCGGCGCTACGAGATGTTCGCGCAGAACCTGCAGCAGTCACGGTCCTTCGGGAACAACTTCAAGTTCCCCGAGGGCGGTGCGCCGGCAGCGGCGAGCGCGCCTGCTGCTGCGAACGCAGGGTTCGGCGAGGACACGCAGGACGACGACTTGTACGCATAGAACACTCTTTCCTCTCCCTCTTCCTGCGCATGTGTTGTGATGGATCGTCTTGGCTTCGAGCTGTGTAGTTTTGTCGCAAAATGACTAGATCATAAGGCCACCTGTAGTATATCGAATGCACTGATCTTTTCCTCTTGTCTATGCTGCGCGTTTTGGAGAGCGAGCTTGTGTTTTTTGTTGGCGGGCAAATTGATCCCGTGCGAGGCGGAGTGACGCCATAGACGTGCGCGTGGACCACGCAGCTCAACTCTGTCTTGCCACAACCTGCACTTCACTCCTTCCCATCTCCGTCTCTGTCTCTCTCGCTTTCTCTCTTTTCGCGACCTTTCCCCGCCGAAGCGTATACGACCTCGAGTCGTCCGAAGCTGCGTGATCCCGGCTCCGCGTCCCCGTGAGCGCGATGGAAGTCAAGAAGGCGTTTACGTCTGCCACTCGTACCGTGTCCTCGTCTTCGCTCCGCGAACGGCTCAGCAGCCTCAGCAGCCTCACGGCGACGCCTCTCAAGCCGGTGAAGAACCTGCAGGCCCATATCGAGTGCGTGTCGCTTCGCGCTGGCACCTGGAGACTGTTACTCATCGTTCGTGTCTGTCTCGGCTTCGCCCCCTGGCTCCGACATCTGATCCGCCCCCTTTGTCCCGTTCGACGCGTTGCTCGTGGTACATCCGGTGCGGGCTTCTGTGGTGGTGGGATTGGCGATGTGTATAGGTTCGCGCCGTCGAAGATCCCGAGGAAGCGGAGACTACAGACCCTCGCCGTCGCGATATGGTCCACTCTGATCGCTCTTGCGACGTTCGCGTTCGTCTTCCTCTTGTGAGTGTTTCTCTTGCACCTTGATTATCGTCGAGCTCGTCTCCCCGCATACATGCGCGTCGTCGGGCGAGTACTGATGCTCTGCGCAGGTCCTTCCCGCCACTATGGCCGTTCCTCGCGGCGTATTGGGTATGGATAGCATACATCGACAAGAGCCCGGAACATGGAGGGCGAATGAGTCCGTGGTTCCGCTCATTGAGGTTCTGGAGGTACTTTGCTGACTACTATCCCGCATCGTGAGTCTCGCCTGTGCTGGCTCGCGTATACCCGTCATGCTAACATCAGCGTAAGATTCCTCAAGGTACGCATCGATGGGCAGGACGCATAATGGAATCCTGACTCCGTAATAGACGTGTGACCTCCCGCCAGATAGGCCATATGTCTTCGGATATCATCCACATGGTGAGCGGCATACCTTGCGTGCTTGACCGGCAGTTCGACTCACTGCTGTGTGCTTCCCCAGGTATCATCGGAATGTGAGTAATCTTCGTCGGCAGGTTGTGGAGCATGTCCGATAACCCTTCCGTGACGTCTAGGGGCGCTACATGCACATTCGCAACGGAAAGTGCGTAGGCCTGCTTGTCTCCACTTCTGTGCTGCGGTGTCACTTAAACAATGCCACCCAGGCACAGGCTTTTCGGCCGCGTTCCCGGGAATCATCCCCCATCTCCTCACGTTGGCCTCTAACTTCCGCGCGCCATTCTATCGCGATATTATCCTCGCGATGGGCATATGTTCGGTGTCGAAACAGTCGTGTTCGAACATCCTCAAGGGCGGCCCGGGGCAAGCCATCACCATCGTTGTGGGTGGCGCTGCGGAAAGTTTGAGCGCACATCCGGGAACAGCAGATCTTACGCTCAGGAAGAGGTGGGCAGGCTGGTAATAAGCCTCATGTGGTCGGGCGCGCTGATAGGAAATAGGCTAGGATTTATTAAGGTCGCTATACAACATGGGTAAGTCAAGTTTGCTTGACAAGTGTCGCCATGAGGCTTACTCTTGTACAGCGCCGACCTTGTTCCTGTCTTCTCTTTTGGTGAGAATGACGTACGTGCTGCATCATGTATATTCGCGTGCGACCCTCGGTCTCACACTGGGTGCTGCAGATCTACAGGCAGATGCCCAACGAGAAGGGGACCACCCTATACTCGCTGCAGAAGAAGTTCCAGAACATGTTCGGCTTCACGCTGCCGCTCTTCCACGGGCGCGGACTGTTGAATTGTACGTACGGCTCTATCTTCGGTCGTGCTCGAACACTCACAACACGTATGCGCAGATAACCTTGGCTTGATGCCATATCGTAGACGAATAGTGGCAGTTAGTGAGTTATCTGACCTGCTCATCTCAGACTCGGCATGGACTCTGACGCTCTCGGGCAGTCGGGCACCCCATACACGTGGTGCAGTGCGACAAACCGTCATTACAGGAGATCATGCACGTACAGCAGCAATACATCGACGAGCTCATGTGGTGCGTCATCCTCCTCTCATCTAGTCTGGAATGAGCGCTGAACAGACGTGGGGTATCCGTAGGATATGGCATACCTACAAGGACGAGTTTGCGAGGACGCGGAAGCGGGAGCTGAGCATCATCGAGTGATTATACCTCGTAGATGACCGATGCTCGCCCTGGTTCCCGCCGCTGTATTTTGGACACTATCGTACTCGCTTAGAACGGACACTTGGCGCACCGCGAACCGTCGATTGACCTATCAAAATAATCATCTCTTGGAAGGTATGTTCTCTTCACAACTCCAGCGGATGGAATCGTCGGTGTGCCCTTTGATTGGGTGAAGGGTGTCGAGTGTAGTCAGCCATTCTCTAAACATCTGTACCATAATCTGCTCACTTGCTCCAACCCCGCAGACCCTGCGATCAAGACAGATAATAGGCGCAGGTGCCATGAATAACGGGGTCAAGGGCTCCCAGCATCAGTGAGCGAATACCATCTACCGCTGAGGTAACGGCAATAGCAAGCGGATTACTTCGTCAGATGCAATAGTACGGCCACACAACGGCCAGGGTCCTCGTCTGGCTGCCACAGGACAGCGGTAGGGACCGCTGGACTCGTCATCAACATGTATACACTGCCTGAAACGATGAAGCTGCGGGCACCATTGTTCCTCGCTACCAAGTAGCCCCAAATGTCAATCGGTTTTCCAGGCTTGCTCGACAACCAGTCACTTTGGATGTTTCACCGGTTCGCCGGTGGGAGCAGTGCGAATAGGGTGTGGCCAGAGCTAATTGTCCAAAGCTCTCGCTTTAGTCGTAGTTGCTACGGGTGTGGAGTTGCTACTGGTATGTTTATTCTACGATTGATCTCTATGGCTGAACATCTCTATCAACCTCCAGGCTGGTCGCTCTGCTACTGTTCACGGGCACGACAAGGGAATTACTGCAATGTGGCGCCATCGTTGCGTCTGGTGCAGGAAGATATAAGGTTAAGCTCGTAGGATGCGGTGAGCTGCGCCGCACGGTGGTGAAAATATGTGATCTCTATTTTGCGCAAACTGCAGTAGCTCCTCAAGAATTCTTGAGTGTGGGGAAGATGTGAGTACAGTACTCGTCCAAGTATATAAAGGACGCGTTAGCAGCAACATTGCGACCCTCACTCCTCCCGAGTCCTTTGAACTGTCCGCCATCCTACTGCCCAAAATCAATGTCCTCCGACGCAATCTCTGTATTCGTAGCCTGGTATGGTGGAGTGTAAGCTGAACCTTCATGACACTCGTGGACGGAGTATTGGTCGCGCATCTCACACACTCAACAGATATATTGGAACCTTCTGTTCCCTAGCATCTTCAGGTCCGTCACTCTACTCCGAGCTCATTCTCGTGACTCATATTCCCCTCTCTCTGCAGTGCTTTTCATCCATGATGCCATGTTCACATTCGATCGCGAAGTGGCTTGCTTCGCAATGGCCAAGTTTAGCGGGGCGTCGTTCTTGTTCTTCGCGAACAAGGGGATCTCGGTGACGTTGTACCTTATGTGGTTGCTGCTCTCCACGACAACCTTCCCTTCGGACGAGGCAAGCCATATCTCCCTCTGTCTTCATGCCCTCCCAATATGCTGACCGCCCGGCTATAGAGGTCAGCATATTGATTCATGAGGGTTCACAATAGTGTTGATCGTGGCCACCGTGCGCAGTTGCTCTTCGTTTGTGAAAGCGGCCACCGCAATGCAAAACTTGCAGCTGATTACGTGGGCTGGTGAGTTACACATGTCCGTACTCTTCATGTCGTTAGTCTTATGCCTCGCGACAAGTCTTCTCTACGCTTCGAGCGTACGTGTTGAGCAGGAACAAACTCGTCGGACTGCTCGTCCTAGCCTTGTCCATGGCCCCAGTTGGTGCTAATCTTGTGAGCAGAACGGATTATTAGATCATGTGAATCCACGATGACCTGTTATATCAGGCCATCTATGGTTACGGGCTCTCTGGACGCAACTTTCCGCCGTTTGGATGCCTCCAGACAGACTTTATGGCCAAAGAAATTCAGCTCAGGTTCGCATCTCTTGATTAGATCTGATTAGCAAGGGTATTGAGACCTTTCAAGGCGTAGGTTCACTCGCAATCGTGTATGCATGAGCTCAGGCTTATTGCAAGGACCGTGCAGTCGTGATCATCGCTCGAGTACCCACAATAGTCACCGATAGCCTTCTGATCTATATCACGTGGACAAACCTCAGCAGTCGAGACGTGTTGAGGGGTCTCCGACAGTCCAAGAGACTGCCACTTTCAGACATCCTCCTTCGCGACGGTATGTCATCTGTATCTGTTCTGTACTTTCCCAGGCTAACTGATTCATATGCACAGGAACTATATACTTTCTGTACGTCCAGCAGCACAACCGAACGGATACCTGACGTACCAGGGCACTCATCAACAGAGTTATGTTTATTCTCAACGTCCTCCATCTCACCTTTTCAGCGACTGCGGTGAGCCCCGTTGGCCTGGTTTGCTGGTTTGCTCTGCGTACGATTCCAATCACATCTCCGCCTCGCAGTTGGTGTCCGGGATCAAAGGGAGTTATATCACCGTATTCACCAGCCCGTACGTTTTACACTGTGCTGCGTAGTCTCGTCGTCCTCTGAGCTGACAATACCTTTGTTTTGCAGCATCACAGCGATCCTTGTTTCGCGCTTCCTCCTCGAACTCCAGGAAGCAGGCCAGAGGATTGTTAGAGTGGACTCGGATGACCCTCTGCACATCTCGATGAACCCCTACGACGATACGCCTAGCTTTATTCGGTCCCTCGGAGCAGTCATCGATCCCACTCTTCCACGCGACGGTGATAGGTCTGCAATGCACCAGAGCTCGCACTCAGACGGGAGGGAGGACGGGGTCTCGCAGGCTACTTGGCCAAGAGTCGACACATTGTCTTCTGTAGCCGTGTAGCCTGTGTCTGTTTTCTGCTTCTTGCGACATGGTTCCGTCTCGCATAAGTACTGCTACTATCCTCATAGCATCGAACTTCCCCGTATGACTTTGCCTGATTGGCGAAGTCTCATCTATAGAGAAATCTGCTATAATTTGGTCAGATTATCCGGTGCACCCAAGGAGTTAAGGTGGATAGTAAGTGTAAGTGATACGAAGGAAACTAGTAGCGCCCTGCCCTAAACTCGTCCTTAATCAACTAAAAGGGGCAAACACATCTTCGAAGACAATCATGTTGACTCCAACTCGCGCACATTTGACCGTACTTCCCCTGGAACTGTTGCTGAAAATTCGGGCGCACATCCCTCAGGAAGACATACGGACGCACGTCTACTTTTACCAAGTCAAGCCCTATCGTTGCCGCCTGGTATGACTCCGACCCCGACCCCGACGCGTTCTGGCAATGTGTGTGCTGGAAGAACGGAATTGGCCTGATCACACAACTAGACAAGCCGGATTCTGACACTTGTTGGAGGGACATCGCCATCGGATGCATCGAATCCGACGGGCATTGTCTCCGGCCAGGCTGCGGTCGAACCCTGCTCCTCATAAATAGTGAGTCTCTTCTACCATCCAGGCTAATTACTGAGCGATGTACGCCCAGGTCGTAGCATGCGGTCTGGGTATATCGTATCGGATCCAATTACAAATTGGGATCGTGTCCCGCGGCTCGCGTTGCACCCAGTACTCCAAGGGATAACCTTCGAAGGGGTGCCATGGATCCAAGACGTGCTGCGCGACGCGCGACTTTCGACCACGACTCGTGAAGAGAAACAGTACGCGTTCCGAAATACAATCCACCTCGGCTGCCACCTGCTGGCATATAGAAGCTTTGCCTCGTTTCCGCCTGTAAAGAGGCTCAATTTGTCACCGCCTAAAGGCCTTAAACTCGCGCGCGAGGTGGTAGAGAACAGTTTCGGAGTGACAGTTTACGATATACTCAGGGTGTTGCATGATAGGTCAGTACTACGGCCTTAGCAACATTGCGCAGCTGATAGTGGAAGCCCAGCTTGGACATACCCCTAGACATGGAGGAGTTTGAGCAGCATAGGTGGGATTATACCCACAACTGTCCGCCTGGAATGCACAATGACACTCTGAAGACGCTCCGCGATCTGTTGTCATTCAAGTAGGTGCACTGTGGTCACTTCTGACAGTAGACAATCCTGACTTCCAAGTTCATCTACAGACCGATCAGGGAGATCGTCCAGGAGAGAAAGACCGACCGCGCGGTCCTGCGCTTTTGTTTTTGAAGCAGTAGCGCTATCTGTACTGGACGAGTCCTACCGAACGTCGTGTCTTGCAATCAACGTTTCTATCTTCCATACGTCTATGACGCTCACCCGTTAACGAATGGCCGCGCCTCCTGTCACCGTTAGCGGATGACACATTCTGCGGTGCGTGCTAGACAGGGGACGTCATGTCGCAGTGACAGGTCACAGATTCTCGTGAGTATTAACCTCCATATCAATGGTAGTTTCTGGAGTATAGGTTACAGGCTGCTTTCGAAGGCCGCATGGCGCGCCGACAGCTCAACGACAGTACGGTGATTGTGAGAACATCCTCCGTCGTCGCATATCCCTAACATCGTGCGTTCCGAGGTCAGGGCAACTTCTTGAAGGTGAGAAGTTCTACTGCGCCGATTCAATGAAGATGAGTGTGTGTCTCTGAACCACCTTCATGGACCGGTTTCCTAGCGACCAGCTGTCCATCATCTACTACAGTCTACCTCTCGTTGGATCTCGAATCTTGGAGTCAAAGAGACAGCTGCATCTAATCGCGGCGTTGCGCGTCCCGCTTCGCGGAGTGACAGATTGTCGCTCGCGGACAGTCGCCCGTACCACAGTCAACTCCCAGCAGCTCCCAGGGCACCAGCGTCCGCCGCATCTACGACATCATAGGATTCGCTATTAATCTCACGCAGGACCGTGTATCAACATGCGAAGTTAGGGAAACGTCATACATGTTCTCAACCACGAGAATATGAGCTGACCGTTGGCATCCAGCGCGAAATCCAAACTGCGGTTAAGACTTCGGCAACAAATCTCCCGGCATCGCTGCCATCTTCTGCTGGCCAGGCGACGATCCTATTGACAGCTCCCGTGTTTCGCGGTGAAAGAACGACTTATAAGTACCCTCGACAGTCTGAGTAGAGTTTACCCCGACCACCATGGCTGCCACAAGTGTTTTGCCCCCTTTCGACCCACCCACGTCGTTGAGTCTGGATCCATACTTTGGAGCGTGGCTAGTGGGCACTTTCGCGAGTGCGACGTGAGCAGCGCAGGAATACCTGATCTCGATGGCCGTGTTGACATCTCCTCGGAAGGTTACAGGGAGTCCTGTTCGTGCAAACGTACAGCTACTTCAGGCAGTACCTACATGACCCTCGTTTCATCAAGATTTGGGTACGTGTCCAAGTTCTCATACTTATCGGAAGACCTAAAGACGATAATTCAGGTGGTCGTAGTGTTGTACGTCGTGACCGTGCATGACTGGCTGGTCGCGTACTAGCTGACCGGTGATTGCAGCGTAGTGGAACTGCTCACTACCATCTTCTCGATGCACAGCTGGTACGTCTTCCGACCCCCAGGCCCTATCCTGACACTCATGGAAGCAGCTATTTCTATCTCATCTCTAATTACTTCAATTTCACCATCTTGTTCAACAACACCGTGTGGTAGGTGTCTACATCTGGCGAATAGATGAGGTTGCGACTAATCTGTTCGATGGGCGAACAGGACCATCAAGGTGAGCTCCTATCTTGAGAGACCTCGGGTCTCAGGTGAAAGATGAGATGAGAACTTCCCTGCCAGATCATACCAGTGCTGGGGGTGCGTCTCGAAGCCGCCTACCACATAATGGTGCCCGCTCACCTCTCCTGCAGGGAACCGTCACCCTATTGACCCAACTGTGAGCATTGTATTGTACTCCTTGAATAATCCTTGGTGATCATTCTTCGTAACTCTAGGTTCCTGGCGCGTCGCATATACATCTGTACGTCCCCGCATCGCGACGCCCACGGTACTCGGACTCGAGTTTGACACAGTGCACAGTGAAGCGAGGCTTCAGGCCCATCGCACTTGTCGCTGTATGTCTGGTTACCATCTGCGGTACGGTACGACACTGAAGCGTCTCTTATAGGTCTTCCTGACGGTCGGTCTCTTCGGTGAGTAACCACCTTCGGCTATCCCGCGGACGACTGCGAAACTTACGCTGCGGCATCGCATTGCCAGCCTGCTGCATCGGTGAGTGCCAAAATTATCACCTGAGGTTGCTTCTCATTCTCGCATCGAAGCGCTCTCTGTCCTCATGTCAGTCACGGTGCGAGCTCCCTTCACGCTCCAGCAATTCACTCACGGTGTGGTACCGCCAGATGGAACGAGCCAAACGCGCTGTCAACAGCACGGTTCTCAGTGAGTATCGTCAAGCGCATATAGTCGACTGGCGGTCTGAAAATCATCCCGTAGTGGCTCGCATCCGCGAGTTCCTGCCTGATCTTGGCAGCCGACCTCATGTTGACGTCCGCGTTCATCTACTTCCTGCGGACAAGTCGTTCGGTGGTGTCTCGGTGGGCCCGATCCTTTCGATTGACTCGGTAGTCCTACTGACCTCCGGCAGAACCAACTCCTTGCTCGACTTGTTTGTGCTCTATGCTGTTAGCAGCGGTGCGCATCGCATGTCTTCCTATACTCCTGGACTATCTTTTGCTGACGAACGGACGAGATAGGTCTGGTATTGTGGTGAGTATGTCTGCATCGTCGCCTTCGAAATGTTGTGTAACCGCCGATAGCACCGTCAACATCATGAACGTCGTGTGCGTGAGTACCTTCCTTCTGCCAGTAATTCCGGGTGCAGGGCCGCGTCGTGCTCACAACTCGTCGAGGATCATAGGCTCTCGCGTTGCCCAAGACCTTGGCATTTTCCGCCACCTCACTAGTTTTGACGAAACGTGAGACTCTGACGCTTCGAGATGAACCCTTCTATGCACCTCATTCACTGACATACTACGTACAGTCTACTCGATCACGTTCATGGTTTGGTGAGTATCTACTAGTTGAAGTTCCCCGATCCAGCAATTGACGGTCTGCAGGCTGAATGCCCGCGAGCCTCTCCGGGACCGCGGAATCATCATGGTCGAGACGGAGCTCTTCACGTCCGTCATCACTGTCGACGCGCAGTACCCCTCGGAGGGGATGATCGAGCACCCTGGAATGGTCCGGGCTTCTCGGGTATGTTAGCTTCCTCACTCTGGTGGCTACGCAGGCTCACTTAGTCCGACGACTAGCCGACGACTACCTCGCTCTCACTGGCAGCACTGCAAAACTTGTCACAATCGTCCGGAGAGCTGGGCCACGGGCCCGACATGAGAAGAGGCTGCGAGAAAGTGTCTTGAGCAATCTTGAGTATGTCACGTCAGTTCGTCGTCTTGCATGCGATTCGTATCCAATCTGCCCTGGTATACCCATGAACAACGAACAATAGCTTTTACAAAGTCATCGCCAGTCATGAAATTACGTATGCGTACGTGAGTCTGGGATTAGCATCCCATCTCCACGCCGTTATAAGGCCCGTCATGATCGCTCTCATCTCCGTCGAAGATGGTGTCGACATCCCCGACAATACACTCCGAGTCTGTGTTGTCCTGCCCAGGGCACGCGAGCCAAGCGCCCGAATCCTGTATGTGGATCTCGCCCGACGGGTGGTGGAAGCCGAGGAAGCGTCCCGGAAGAATCGGGATCGGGTCCTCCTTGTTGTTGATGTGCGTGACGGAGGCGATCGCGTCGTGCGCGTCGACGTAGTCCGCGAACTCCTGGTTGCCGACGCGGGGGAGGCCGTACCCGACGTAGGTGATCTTGAGGTTAGAGATGTGCAGGGGAAGGTAGACGGTGTGCAGGAGCGAGATCGCAGCGCCTGTGTGTGTGGCGTGCAGATCAGGAACGACGAGTAAGCGTGATTTGGTCAACAGCCAAACAAGGACTTGGACTTACCGAGGGAGTGGCCGGTTAGTAGGACGTTGTGGGTCCCATACGTCGTAATGGCTTGTTGGACAGCTTGAAGGATGTCAGACGCGGACCTGTGTAGTAGCGAAATCAGCAACAGTATAATGGATATTGATATAAGCGCTCACTTGGAGTGCGCATTTGCGAACCCTTCGTGCGCCTGGATCGAAGAGTCCAAGCCCGGGAACAAGGAAGAGTCCAGGTTGACGAGGGTTATATCCCCATCAGTTATAAGAGGAACGCTGTAGACGCATCAATGCTCTGAATATGCAATGGGAGTAAGTGGGATACGTACATTGCAGAAGGCTGCGTTCCTTGATTTGAGATCACGATCGTCTCGAGCGAGGGATCGTATCCTACGAACCCTGATGATGGGCCGAACAGTCAGCAAAACAACCAGTCTCACACAATATGTGCTACTCACAGTACTGGACAGAAGAACCGTCCCCTCCGGACGCAATGGGCTGGAACGACGGATTTGCGTCGCAGTTCGCACCACAAGACCAGGAGATGGTGTCGCTGGCGGAGCAATATCCGGCGCTTGCATAGTATGAGTACGGCGTGTAGGAGTCAATGTTCGACTGCGATACGGCCGTGATCGACTGTCGTGACACCAACTGGGCAGGAGCGGCCAGTACGACGGTCACGGCGAGAGATGCAGCGGCGCTGCTCAGCCAGAGGTGGTGGAGCATGGACCAGGTCGAGCTCAGAGCCATCGTTCCAGGCGAGACAACACAAAGTGCGATGTGCAGAGGCGGAACGGTAGTGCGCAGGAGACGGGTCCTGGATAAGCCAGCGGAACCAGGCGGACATGATGCTTTTTATACGGCCATGCTCGGAGCTGACGGACATGGTTGACAATTGACGAACGGGTGCCAGGGAAGGAACGCACGCTGTTATCAGGTCATTCGCGATGCATTTCGCTCGAGTGAACGACATCGAAGCAGATGTGCAGCCAATGCCGGGCGTTGACTTGGTCGGAACCGCGCACGATCCATATGGGCCGTGGTGGCGCGGCTGATCGCACTCGCCAAATCCGGCGACTCGCCAGGCGCTCGACCACGCGAGCGAGCTCCCGGGAGCGAACGTTGGTTCCCGTGCGCGCCCTGCGTCCTATTCTTGCTGCAGCACCGCGCGGTCAAGTATTGATATCAGCACAGAGGTCGGTCGTCCACGGGGAGAGAGCGGGTAAGGAGGCGTCAAGGCAGGTCGTCCGCGGGAAACACGATGTGCCACCAGAAAGATTCGACAGTGAAGCATGTTGTCGTGGAGCCGTTGACATTCTGAATCACGGCTCCGGCGAAGAAGGGGGGAAAGAACCGCGAGGTCGAAGGCATGCAGCAGGCCAGGAGCTGTGCAAGTCTATTCTGAGCACAAGAACGTTCCGCGATAATGTCAGGAGACTGCGCGTTCCACGAGTACAGATACCTGTGAGAAAAGGTAAAGACGAACGACTGTAAGCCTGGTAATGGACACACCATATACTGTAGCTCAGGCTTCGTGCGACACGCCTCCTCCATGATCTTCCAGATGCATCTTCTTGCGCCAGATCCCTCTGCGACAGCCTGCAGTGGAGTAAATTCTGCATCTCGTTGCACGCGGGTTGCTCTCCTCAAATCAATGAAAGGAATCTGTCCATCCGATAAGAAGTAGACTCCTTCAATTCATTTCTGGGAGGTCGAGCATCCACCTACACCCACTAAGGGTCAGCTGAAGCATCGGGCGAAGTCTGAAGCGTTCATCAAACTCAGTAAGCGTCGCACTGTCACTGGCATGTCTTCGGGGACGACTCACCGATATTCCACGACCTCGGCCATGTTTTACGCCGCTAGTCTTGATTGCCGTACACTGCACTGGCACCTGACAAGATCTTCGGTGACTCCCGGTGAGCCTGTGCGAAAACATCCAGGCTTCAGATTGAACCGTCTTGAAGGAAAGTATGTAACTGATGGTGAGTAGCGCCGCCACGTCAAATTCTCCTCAGGGCTGCTAGTACTGGTACCACGGTCCACGAGAAGATACAGGTCTTCAGCACTACTCCCGCTGTTGCGCAAACCTTGACGCATGTCGGGGTACTGCACCAGGTCTGTGTTTCAGATGATCAGAGAGTCTCAGCGAACTGACAAAGACTTACGCACTTTCATGGCAGGTCGGAGACAGAGGAGGGTGGAGGCGCCCAGCTCAGCCACCCCCCGATCGGCACGTCGCGGACTGGCGGTTTCATGTTCGTGCTCGTCCATCATCCATCATGCAAAGTGCACTGCAACCTGCATCAAATTGACCCTGATTGACTATTATGTATCAGAGCGCAGCTCCGCCTCCCTCCCACCAATCGTTCGTCTCTATCTGCCAGAAAGAGGCCAGAAGCCCGTTGCCGATGTATTGACTGACCCAATGCTAGGATGATACAGACAGCGTCGATCAGCTACTTAGAAATTAGCGTATTCGCACTCTTGGCCCGCCGCGACTGTCGGTGGGCTCACGGTGCTCTAGGACCGTCTCGGATGAGACCATGGGTTACGATATAACATAAAATCATGCAGGAGTGCAAGGTGCGACTCCTCGTTTCTTTCCCTCTTTTTCTCTCTGTTCATTCCCGTTCCAGGAGCCACCATGCGGCCGTCAATTGCAGCAGCAGTGGGTACTTTGGCTGCGGCCGTCCTTCCTCGCGTCATGGCAGGCATGCCCGACAAGATGTATGGCGTGAACCTCGGCGGGTGGCTATTGATAGAGCCGTGGATCATTCCTCAAGGCACGTCCTACATACATGATCACGACTCGTACGTGCTCATGACCACGTTTAGAATGGGTCGACATGGGTGGAGACTGGAACTGCACGGACTGCGCGACGTGCATCGGCTCGGAGTTGTACGTTGCTGTCGTGCGGCGCCATGCGGGCTGTCAACTCATCCTGATCCTTGCACAGTTCGCTCGTGGAGGCTTACCCGGATACTGCTGACGAGAAGTTCGAGAAGCATTGGTGCGTCCATCCGAGTCTCATACGTTCTAGTGTTTTTTCTCAGTCTGTCATCACAACGTTAGGTCAACTTGGTTTACCCAGAGCGACGTTGACGCGCTGAGCGAGGTGGGCATCAACACGATCCGCATTCCGGTGAGTAGTCGTTCCCCCGCCGTCCATATATGCATGCATCCCTGACGTATCGAAGCTCGGTTACTGGATTGTGGAACGCCTTGTGAACCGCAAAACCGAGTTCTTCCCTCGTGGCGGTATCTCCCACCTCGTGAGTACCCTAGCCTCCTCGGACATTGCACGAGACAAATGCTGACGTTCTCGCCAGAAACGGGGTGCCAAGATGCTCAAGGACGCAGGAATGAACGTCATTCTCGACCACCATGCTCTTCCCGGCGTCCAGACTTCCGATCAGGCGTTCGCTGGCCAGTGTACGAAGGACGTGGAGTTCTACGTGCGCCCCCTCCCGCTCGCACGCAACTTCCCTGCGTATATGCTGACATTTTTCTCAGACTCCGTACAACTACCAACGTGCGCTGGTGTGGACTGCTGTCATGACGGCCGTCTCCCACCTCGACCCTGACTTCAGCGCCGTCTTCGCCATCCAGGCGGTCAACGAGCCGATCATGGACGCAACCTTGACTCCCGGTTACGGCGAATGTATGCGTGCCCCTTTGTCTGTCCTTTCGCGCACCATCTGACGTTTCATCATCCACCACAGTCCAAAAGCAGTTCGTACAGACGTTGCGCGCGATGGAGTATATCCTCGGGATTGGCTCTCCCGAGTTTGACCTCGACATCGATGTGGACTTGTCAGCGTCGGCGTCGAACGTCACCGCGACCATCTCTGCCACCATCGGAGGGTTGAGCGTCCTGGATCTCAACGTCAAGACGGCCATTCTGTCATCCATCCCGATTCTCGTCGAGCTCTCGGAAAAACTGGACTTCCGGCTGGACTTCCTTCATTCCAAGACGCGGGAGCCTCTCGTCGCAAAGTGAGTGTTATGTCCCAGCGACCGCGGCTGCTGCTATCCGTATCGTATCTAACCCCAAACGCGCCTAGCTTCATGGACGTCAGCTGGCAGTATAACAACCCGGCCAACCCGGCGGATGCCGCCATCGGCCCGATGGGCTACGACAACCACTTGTACTACAACTTTGGCGCATGTGTCTCATCTTCGAGCGTCTTCGATTTTCTGACGGTATCTCTCCAGGGCGTCACCGATCAGAACGAAAAGGCGTACATGATCCATATTTGCAACCTGCAGCGCCTTCAGAACGATGCTGCGAAGGGCAATTCTCCGCTGTGGTTCGGCGAATGGGCGATCTCGACGGGGTTCAACGCTACGGACGAGTTCCTGTACAAGTGGGCTGATGCACAGAAACACACGTACTCCCAAGGGCAGGGGTGGCTCGTGAGTCGACTGGAGCTACCGTTCTCTGCAATGTTCCTGGAGTACTGACTGGATTATGTGCGCCTTTGCAGTTCTGGAATTTCAAAATCGAGATATCTGAGTTGGCGGGAGACCAAGCGCGCGAGTGGTGAGTCTCGCGTTTGCCAAGTATACTGAGGGTCGTTGGGTTTACCCGGATATTCTTTCAGGTCCTACTTGGAGGGTGTACGGCGTGGGTACTTCACGAAGGACCCGGCTGCGCTGCACGACCCTGACGTATGTGCGCCGTATGTTGGCAAGACTTACACGAGCACTACTGCTGTTGTGGCCTCCTCCACTACGTCTACGTCTGCGTCTGCAACCGACTCCACGGTCTCCGCGTCCACTACGGCAGCTAGCTCCTCGGTAACGGAAGTCACCACTGTCTCGTCGAGCGGTGCCGCCTCCACGACTACTCCGGCTGCCACGTCATCGGACTCTGGGTCCATCACTGCTACCTCGACCACTGCAGTCACTAGCGTCTCGTCATCGAGCGTCGCGGTTTCCACTACAACTGTCACTGCGTCCGCCATGCTGTCCCTCGCTTGATCGTGTTGTGACTCAACAATCTTGACCGGGTTTCGGCCCGATACTGTCTTTCGTTCAGATATACATACTGTAGACCATCGTACATACTATTTTGCTATATTCCGTTCATCGTACTAATATTGGTCCCGAATGCCCTGTTTACGCACTGCGACATCGGTACAGGCATGCACTCTCTGTATATCCAACAGATGCACTCTTTCAGCATGCGTGAATTTGGTAATTATGCGGCAGATACGATTGGGGTATTGCAATACAACTAACTTAAGTATACATCAAGCACAATATGAGGCTTTGCAGGAGCGATCAAGAGGAGGGCTTGTTAAGTTCTTGTTGCATCTGTCCCTTGTCATGACGGACATTGCCTATGAGCATCCGGGTCAGTATGTGTCTGCTCAAAGCATGGTCACAGGGAGACATACCAGACATCTCCTGCTGGCGGTCGCCGGTTACAGCGCCAACGACGGCGTCGACCTTGCCGCTGACGCGGTCGGCGGCGCCCTCGACGTACTGCTTGGCCTGGGCGGCGTTGTACTCGGCCTCTCCCTGGGCGTGCTCCTCCTTCCCGGACTGGGACCAAGAGGTGGCACCGGTGAGGTCACCGATGGTCTCGACGACGGTACCCTTGAGGGAGTGGTACTGCCCGGAGGTCTTACTATTGGTAGGTCAGTTTCCACACGGTGGTTCACGTCGAGGACCGCGAAGCTCACCTGGGCTGATGGGTGTTGGCGGTAGAGGACATGGTGGAGGGTGATGAGTTGGTGAGTCTGTGTCCCGCAGCTGTGTATTATATAGAGCTATGTTGTCCGACTTGTGTCCGAGATGACGCAGTCGGACAGAGGAGCCTCCATGTGCAGCGAGGCACGTGCACGCCTGCGACGGTGACGTTCAAGTGACGCGACGGTGGAGTGCTGTTCAAGGGGGAGCACGATGACGCCAACGCCCTTAGATCCCCTTCTCGATCTGACGCGTGACGTCATTGTCTCTTGCTCGTCCATCGGCCCCACGAGTACTGCGCGTCGCTCGCCCTATATAAGACCTTCCTTCGTCCCTGTCAGATTCCATCAATCCTCACTCTCACCGTCACCACTTCATTTCTTACATCTTCAAACCTCTCTACTTTTCGGTAATCATGTCCTACAACAACAACGGCGAGCCCAAGTATGTCTCTTCCTTCACGCTTCCCCGTCGACATCATGCTGAACACATGCGTGCCTGAGCAGCAAGACCACCGGCCAGTACCACTCTGTGAAGGGCACCGCCGTCGAGACCATCGGCAACCTCACCGGTGCCCAGTCGTGGCAGCAGTCCGGCAAGGAGGAGCACGTCCAAGGCGAGACCGAGTACAACGCTGCTCAGGCCAAAGGATACGCTGAGGGCACCATCGATCGCGTCGGTGGCAAGAAGGACGCCATCGTCGGCGCTGTCACTGGCGACCGCTCGCAGGAGGTTTCAGGTGAGTTCGACCTCGCCTCGGTTTTCCATGCCTTGTGGACGCGTACTGACGACGTTTGTTCGGTCCAGGTAACGTCCGTCAGGACAAAGGCCAAGCTCAGCAGGAAGTGAACAAGAACGTATGAGCGTCTGGACGTAATTCCGTTGTCGCGATAATGGATGTATAATAGATTGTACTATTCTCCTGCAGAGTAATCTGACAAGTTAGACAAGCTAGCACGTCGTCGCTTCGTGAGCAAACTGGGGCGCGAGCACCTTCCCTCCTCTGCTTCCTCCGCTTCGTTCTGGCGAGGTTTAAAGTTGGCTATCGACATCGGAGGTCGTAGGGGCTCCCGGCTGCCGAACTGCAACCGATGGTGGATCACCGAAACCATGTCGGATCACCGAAACCATGTCGCACTTTTGTCGCAATGTCGTTCATGGGAGCGGAGATCGACTGCAGCAAGGTCGCGAACGTTGGTGTGTCGGGGTAAGAGGATAGAGCCTGAAATTGTATACGAGGTGGCAGCCTCTGACTGGTGTCGAGGTGTTAGTCGGGCTTAATATGCAGAAGAAACACTCACTACGCAATCGACGCGAGGCTTCTTCCATAAAACTTCCCACACACGGACATCATGAAATCACCTCAACAATGGTACGATCCACCATTCATATTGCGGGGAGAGACCTCGTCGATGGGAGCCTCATAGCTGCCGTCCTTCTGTCACTGCCGGCCGTTATTTGACACCCTTAGACTCGCACCCTGTAGGAAGCCGGTCGACCTCCTTCAGGTACTCCCAGGCCTGTCTCGATGTACGGGCGCAATATTCCTCGACTATTGCTCGCGTCGCCCGTACTCTCTCAGATGACCTTCGAGAATGTCTCCTCGACCGCTCGCGACTGGCAGGCCGCTGCTGAGGTGGACGGATTTCGGGGACGTTCCTCCGAGCTGACTGTGTCAGGAAGAACGGTGAGCATATGGTGACTCTTCACGAAACGTGAATCCCGTAAGGGCGTACGTCCAAAAAGCTCACCAGGTTCGCGGTCATGGTCGTCGAGACGGAGCGGTGAGGTCACTTGACCGCTCCCGGCAAGGTCGCGTGGGGGCGGCGTCCCTGGACGCCATACGCGCCGACGCGCACCGCGTCTTTCTTGCCCTCCTCTATCGCGCGCGGACGTCCACCTAGACTCGAATCACCACCACGGGATGCTCACAGAGGCACGACAGCGCCCTTCCCGAACTCCGTCGGACCGCTTGATAGAATGCAAGCGATGACGAGGGCGCCCTCGATTGGCCAGGACTGGTTTCTATATGCATCACACTTCTTCTTCGCTCGCTGCAATGGACACTGGCGGACTTGCTGTACGCGAGGGGACCGACGGGCTTCGGAGAGTGATTGCTTGGGGTGGTATAAGATGGTGCGTGGTTGCGTGGTTGCGCGGTGTGGTCTTTGCCCCGTCGCCTCACCTTTTCTTCTCGACTCCGCGCCGACTATGTGGTTTTTGGTGGCAACAGGACTCTTCTGCTCGATCCTGGTCTTTCACGCGAGGGCGGCCATTCCTAACAAGATCCACGGTGTGAACCTCGGCTCATGGTTGGTGCTGGAGCCATGGATGCTGCCGCAAGGTACGAAGCTCTCACTATCCGCGTACACGAACTTATCGTGTACTGTTATTTGTAGAATGGTCCGACATGGGTGGTGACATCAACTGTTGCTCGAACTGCATCGGCTCGGAGTTGTGAGATTCATTTCCATTCCTGCACTCTTATTCGTTGACCGTCGCTGCCAGTTCGTTCGTGGAAGCATACCCCGATACTGCTGACGAAAAGTTCGAGAAGCACTGGTGAGTGATTCATCTATGCTTACCCTGGCACTTCCACTGACTCTGCTGATTGGAAAGGTCGACATGGTTCACTCAAGACGATGTCGACGCGCTGAGCGCGGTTGGTATCAATACCGTACGCATACCCTTGAGTGCGTTCACGCCTCTAGTGCTCGTATATATCATGAACGCGTCAACCCTATAGCTTGGCTACTGGATTGTCGAACGTCTGGTCGATCGCAAGACTGAGTACTATCCCCGCGGCGGTATCTTGCAGCTGGTCAGTGTCATTTCCCCTTGCGAATCAGCAGAGCCACCATCGCTCACGTACGTTCCAGCAACGCGGCGTCAAGATGTTGAAGGAGGCGGGTATCAACGTGATACTTGACCACCATGCGCCTCCTGGCGTTCAAACGGCCAACCAAGCGTTCGCTGGCCATTGCACCTCGGACGTCGAGTTTTACGTGAGCGATTGTTGGTCCATGCGACCGATTGTCGTACTCATCCGGACTTGCAGACGCCTTACAACTACCAACGCGCTCTTGTCTGGACAGCAGTCATGACTGCCATATCGCACCTCGACCCCAACTTCCAGACTGTCTTCGCGATAGAAGCCGTCAACGAGCCGATCATGGATGCGACACAGACTCCCGGTTATGGTGACTGTACGCCCTTCGTCTTTGTACTATCCTTTTTGCAACGGGCTCATGTCAGATTTCTCAGTCCAGATGAAGTTCGTGCAGACGATCCGCGCGGTGGAGTTTATCCTTGGGATAGGCAATCCGGTCTTCGACCTCGGAAGCGAGTCGAAGGTGTCGACGACCAACGTCACCGCTGCGATCTCTGCCTCTGTGAACAGCTCGAAGACGATGAACTCCGACGTCAAGACGGCGCTTCTGTCCTCTATTCCCATTCTTGCCCAGCTTGCGCAGCAACTCGACTTCCAGCTTGGCTTCTCTCTGTCCAGGAAGCGGCAACCGCTTGTCGCCAAGTGAGTTGCTTCCTCTCATGCATGCCCCTCCCAAACGCTCATGCACGATGACGTATGTGCAGCTTTATGGACGTGAATTGGCAATACAACGACCCTCCCAACCCAGCTGACGCCGCTATTGGTCCGATGGGTTACGACAATCACCTGTACTATAGCTTTGGTGTATGTGGCCATCTCTCCTACGGTCTGCCCTGTCTGATGGTTTCGCTGCAGGGTGTCGCCGATCCAAATGAGGAAGCATACCTGACCAGCATATGCAATCTACAGCGCGTACAGAACGATGCTGCTGTGGGCGATTCACCTCTGTGGTTCGGAGAATGGGGACTACCGACACAGTTCAACGCCTCGGATGCATTCCTTAACAAGTGGGCCGACGCTCAGAAGCTCGCCTACTCCCAGGGACGTGGGTGGATCGTGAGTGCAACTGCGCAGTCTCGCAGGATCTTCAGGTGCTTATTACCGCCGCGCTGCAGTTCTGGAACTTCAAAACAGAGATCTCGGAGCTCGCTGGTGACCTTTCCCGACAGTGGTACGTATCGAGCAGCCCTTGAGCACACTTATCATCTGCTCACATCGTCATTGTCCTCCCAGGTCCTATCTGGATGGTGTTAAGCGCGGATACCTGACGACTGATCCATCCGCGGTTCATGACCCTAACGTTTGTGCGCCGTATATCGAGCACGACTGACCGAGCTGTTTATCACATACGCCGCTGTGGATTTGGTCACTAAGTATTTCCTGCTTGGAACGCCTGCACCGGCCCCGTGATCGTTCTGTCGTCTGCTGTCGTCAAATGCGGCGGTCTCAGCAGGCGATTCTGTGAAGATTCGTCCGTCACATAGCGCTTGCCCGTGCCCATGTAGGCCGTCCCCGCTGTGTCTGCCCGCCATGGCTGGCTTGGAACCGTTGCGCCATGTTCGTTAATATGTCGTACGTATACCTTTTATCGTATTTCGCGGCTACCCTCAATGTTATTCTGCGGAATACGCGAGCAGCGCGGTGACGCAAACAGTATGGGCCAAGAAAGGTAATTGCATTGCTGAATTAGGCAAATGTCATCCCCCACTGCTCTTCTGCTCGGTTCCCGACGCGTACATAACCCCGCGCCATCCTGGTTCGTCTTCCTCCACCCCTTCCTTCCCTTCCACTACCACCCTTGTTATCGAGGCCCCGGCGGTCTTTGCTGTCCTAGCTTTCGTCGCTTTCGAACGCCCTACGACTGCGTCGTACACAGCATCCCTTCTTCCAGACCGCCTTCCCCGCATACACCCACTCCCGTATCGACACGTCCGTCTTTGTCACGATGGTTGTCCTCTCTTCGCGCTTCACCGTTCTCACTGCTCTGTCCTCCATTGCGGCGGTGACGATCCTTCCTTCTTCGGCCAATGCCGCGGCTGTCGCGATTCGGGAGCCGTCGGAGGCACAGACAAGTCTAATCGCTCGTCACTCGAGAAAGGGAAGCTTCATCGACGCTACTACTACCACTGGCGACGACGAGAGTAACAGCGACGATGACCGCCAAGATGGTTCTAGGCCTCACCGTGCGAAGGGCTCCAAGGGTGCCGCGCGCAAAGAGCACCCCGTCGTACCTCTCCCGGCCGCTATGACTAAGCATGGTCAGAAGAAGGCATCTGGTTCTGGAGAGGATGGAGATGATCACGCTAAGACGTCGAAGAAGCATGAGAATGAGGCGGTGAGTTCTGCTTGGTTCGGCAAATTGTCACGGTCTCACATGAACAATACAGCGAGATACTTGGGCGATGGATCCCGCGAGTCGCATGAGAAGTTTGTGGGTTGGCTCCCGTGGCGTCTCTGTGCGCCAAGTCGACACTCTTCCTCCCAGAGTCGACAAGCGGCACCATCACCATCACCACGACCACGACCCCCATAAAGTCGTCGTAACCGGCGACGATGACCACGTCGACGTTCACGAACGCTCTCTACAGTCTGCGACCATCGCCTCGCGGGACCCTGACAATATCGATGTTGACGGGCCAGGCGATCATGTTCACATACAGAACCGTCATGACCACCACGACCACCACGACCACTACGATCACGACCACGACCGCGTCGACGTGACGGGCAATCACGACAATGTGCACATCCATCGTTCACCTTTCCCTCATCATCACCATCACCACCATGGCAATGACGGCAGTGATATCGTTGTGACTGGAGAAGACGATGACGTCCACGTGCACCACCGCCGGTACTCGCGCACTCCCCGCAACGGGCGCGTACCCACCCGCCGTTCTCCCATCCCTGCACCAGAGCCTCATCATCATCATCATAACCATCACGATAAGGTCGTTGTCAAGGGCGATCATGACCACGTCAAGGTTCATCGCAGGCACGGTCGATATCATGCTCAGCCGGCGCCGGTAGTTATTTCCGGGAACGGCGGGAACACCTACAAGGTGCAGCCAGCACACTCTCAAAGCCCAGCTGCTGTAATCGACAACGTGGATGTGAACTTGAAGCGAGACGACCAGGACCAGGGCGTCCCGGGGAGGATAGACATAATGGTATGTATTGGTCCGTCTTCACAACGCTGTGCTAACGGCGCAACGCAGAGTCAGGATGCCGCTGCGCCCGGAGGACAGAGGATCGCCTCTCTGGTCTTGGCAAGTCCGGGGGATCCTGCCAACTCGAATAACACCAACTCCCGTGCCTTCGTGCTCAATGCGTCAAACGCGGAGAGTAGTCCGATGTATCTTGTCAGGTTGTCCTCCAACACGACCAACTCTTCCACGCCGTCGAACTCTTCCGGTGCCGCTGACAACTCAACCGCGTCGAGCCCTTACATACTCACGGCGCTCAAGACGAACGTCTTCGACGCGGAGACGGCGCAGCTCAAGCAGTACTGTGCTACTTTCGATCCAAAGCCTTCGGCTCCATCTTCGATGACGGTCGAGAGTTGCGGGGCCGATTCTTCCGGTGACGTCCATAAGAGTCAAGTCTTCGCTTACGAACCTGGTACTGGCGTGATCCGTCCGATGTGGTACGCCAGTGAAGACGACATAGACGATGAGGACGGCACGGATGACGATGACGGCACGGATGGTGACGATGGCACGGATGATGATGACTTGGGCGGAGGGACCATCGGAGGGAACTCGACTGTTGCAGGCGGCGGCGACGTCGATCCGTCCACTCCGGCGAGCAATAGCGATGCGAGTGTCACCAGCTTCGAGCAGCAAGCTTTCGACGAGGAGTTCGGCGACGCTACTCGACGGCCACTGGCACGCCCAATCTTGACTGCGGAAGCACTGGATAAGGCACAGAACGTAACGCTGCTGTTCACTCCTGCGGCTCCGGAGGTGAAGTCACAAGCGTCGACTGGACAGGACGAAGATTCGTCGGCATTGGGTACTACAACGGCTTCAGCGTCGTCGTCGTCGATTCCGTTCACCACGTCCGACTCGTCCTCTTCTCCGTCTTCCGTTTCCACCGGTTCTGTTGCGTCCCTCAGCGGTTCCGCGGTGGCACCGTCCGGGGCGACTGACTCTTCCGTGACTACGGCGACTGCCTCAGTTGGGGACAATACGAGCAATGCTTCTGATTCCACCGCCGTACCTGGTTCGACCGCAGCTTCATCCTCGGCGATCGCGACGTCGACGTCAGACTCCTCTGGCACAACGAGCGCGGCGGCGTCGGACACGTTCAACGGCAGTAACATCATGGCCCTGGCGACGCCTACTACTTCCCCTGCACTCGAGGTGAAGGTGTACAACCCGTATGCAAGCGAGCCCCCGACCACTACTTCAAGTGACTTGGCAACGTCTGGTACCGACGCAAGCATGCTCACGGCGACAAGCAGTTCGGTATCTTCTACGATGACGCCTGTTAGCACCGCGCCGTACGAGTGGATGTTTAGGCAGCGCTCGTTGTCGGACCTGGATTAGTTGGTGTATGAGACGGGCTGGCTTGGGATGTATGGGCACAGACTATCCGCTAGATAATCAATCAATATACACGTTTGATGGCACTCTACATTGTGGGGTGACGCATGTCTGAAAACCTGTTACTTACCTTACGAATCAAGTGCCGCTAGCGCCTCATGCACGCACCCGCAGCTTGAGCGAAATGCAGGACTGCCGCAGTGGATCCCGCACCAACGCTCCGTAAGTTGTCCCCTTCGGGGTGACATACGAAAAAATTGGAACGATACAGAGAAGATTAGCATGGCCCCTGCACAAGGATGACACGCTTTCCCGGAGTGGTAGACCTACGGGTCTCAATATTTATCTTCTTGCTCGCGGGCCAGGCGCTTACACGTCGCGACGCGCCAAGAATTCGCGTGGATGGAATTAAGGGAGTCGTCCCACTCTGCCTCAGCCATGTTGGCACTCCTCCCTCCCATTCATTCCCCCCTTGTGATTTCCCAGCGAGCTCTAATCACCGCGTTAACTGGCGGCTCGCTCGTCCTATCCCCTTGACTTCTCCCAATTCGACTACTATGTCTGCATACGCACCCTTGGACGTCCCGGCATCGGGCAAGCTCCCGTTCACAGACTACTCGCGCTGGCGACTGCGCATCTCCGACAACGGCGACCATACCTGGCACTACCTCCACACCAACGAGGAGTGCACCGCCTGGCCCCAGACCGACTGCGACAAGTACTGGCTTGGGCTCCCGCTCGACCTCCCGCCGCTTCCCAAGCCGACCAACGCGCTCGAGGCCGCGCGCAACGGTTATCGGTACTTCCAGCACCTGCAGACCGAGGATGGACACTGGCCGGGAGAGTACGGAGGCCCGATGTTCCTCATCCCCGGTCTCGTCATTGGCTCGTACGTCACAGGCATGCCGTTCAAGCTCGAGGAGAGGCTGGAGATGATACGCTACTTGTTCAACCACACGAACGAGGATGGGGGATGGGGGATGTGAGTAATGCACTTCTGCTGACATACCCAGAAACTGTGCACCGACGAGACCCATCTCTCCTAGACACGTAGAGGGCTCTAGTACGGTCTTCGGCACCGCGCTCAACTACTGCGCCATGCGGATACTCGGTGTCAAGCCAGACCATCCCGTAGCTGTCAAGGCTCGCGCATGCCTGCACAAGTTCGGCGGAGCGTTGGGTGTGCCGTCCTGGGGCAAGTTCTGGCTGTCCATCCTCAACGTCTACGACTGGGAGGGCAACCACATGATCCCCGCTGAACTCTGGTATGTCCCTGCTCTTAGCTCACTCGCTCATTGCTGATCATCTCCCAGGTTGCTTCCAGACTGGATACCCGTCCACCCGCACAGGTGGTGGATACATACACGGAATGTCTATATACCCATGGGCTATCTATATGGCGTTCGCTTCAAGATGGAGGAGACAGAGCTTGTCCTTGCTCTTCGTGAGGTGAGCTTGCACCGTGTTGCGTGCGGCCAACAGCTAAACCGCGCCGGTAGGAACTCTATACCCAAAACTACTACTCGATAGACTGGCCGGCGCAGCGCAGCTACGTGCACGAAGTCGACCTCTATACCCCGCACTCCCTTGTCCTCGAGGGCGTATACAAAATCATCGACACCTACGAGAACTGCGCGTTCCCGCCCCTGCGCCGCGCAGCTGTTCGACGCGCGTACGAGTTGGTCGTGCTCGAGGACGAGAACACGGACTGCCAGGACCTCGGCCCCGTGAACAAGATGATGAACCAGATCGTGCGAATGCACGCCGATGGTCGCGACAGCGAGGCGTACAAGAAACACTACGAGAGGCGGCACGACTTCATGTGGGTCGGCGCGGAGGGGATGATGATGTGCGGCACGAACGGCTCGCAGCTGTGGGACATTGGCTTCACCGCGCAGGCGCTCATCGAGACGGGGCTGGGTCAGGAGGAGGAGTTCCGGGACAGCGTGGTGCGGATCCTCAAGTGGCTGGATAACTGCCAGATCAGGGAGAATCCGAAGCACTTCCAAAGCGCATATAGGCACCAGACGAAGGGCGCGTGGCCATTTAGCACGAAGACGCAGGGGTACACGGTCAGTGATTGTACGGGCGAAGGGTTGAAGGCGGTGCTGTACATCCAGGAGCACGTCAAGTGAGTGCCCTGTTCTTGGCCGACGCGACGTACTTGCTGACCGTGCTTCCAGGAATGCACCGAAGCTGATCTCCGAGGAGAGGCTATGCAACGCTGTGGACGTCCTGCTCAGTCTGCAGAACCCTGACGGCGGCTTTGCCAGCTATGAGCTCATTCGTGCGCCCCTCTTCTTGGAGTACTTGAACCCTGCCGAAGTGTTCGGTGAGTTTGGTTCACGGACGACTTGCCGTGGCATAGCTGAGAGCGCTGTGTCACAGGCAACATCATGACCGAGTTCAACTACCCCGAGTGCACAACGTCCGTCATTACCGCACTGTCGATCTTCCGGAAACATAACCCCAAGTATCGTGCGAATGATATTCAGTGAGTCTTGGACTGGCCGTTTACGTGGGTGGGATCCATATCTGACTCCCTTTTCAGGCGCACGGTCACCAAGGCGGTTGATTTCCTGCACAAGGCACAGAAACCGGAGGGCCCGTGGTTCGGCTCGTGGGGCATCTGCTTCACGTACGCGACGCAGTTCGCGCTCGAGTCGCTCTCGCTCGTCGGGGAGACGTACGAGAACAGCCCGTACGCGCGCAGGGCGTGCGACTTCCTCATTAGCAAGCAGCGTGCGGACGGCGGATGGGGAGAGAGCTACAAGGTTTGTCCCCTTTTGTTTTTGTCCTCCTATGGAAATGTATCTGACGCTATACTTAGTCGTGCGAGGTGTTGCATTGGGTCGAGCACGAGCAGACGCAGGTCGTGCAGACGTGTTGGGCGGCGATGGCGCTCATGTATGCGCAGTACCCGCACCCAGAACCGATTGAGCGCGCGGTTCAGCTTGTCATGTCTCGCCAACGACCGGTGAGTGTTGCTTCCATATGGTGTGTTTGGGTTACGCCGGGATGTTCATCGGGCGTACAGGACGGCTCGTGGCCGCAGGAGGCGATCGAGGGCGTGTTCAATAAGAACGTGGCCATCTCGTACCCCAACTTCAAGTTCGAGTTTACAATTTGGATGCTTGGGCGGGCGCATCGATACTTGAAGGAGCTCAAGGGCCGGAAGGCGGCATGAGCTGCGATGTATTGAGCGGTTAGTGTCAATGCCAGTGCTTCTTACCGTTGGTCGGGCTGCCCAGCTGCGTCATGCTGGGGTGTTAAGCTGTACGAATTTGAAATCGGTGATCCCTGAAATTTGTGGAAGTTGTCCCTCGAGGATCAGGACTTCACTCCTCCGCAAGTACTGCTGCTGTAAGTGCGCCGTCAGGGTATAACTGACTCTTCGATCGGCTTAGTTCCTACTCTAGTTCAACCTCCTTCCTTGCCGGACATTCGATGCCTGATCTCAAGCTCATCGCTCGGTCAATACTATCTGGAACGGATGATCCTCATGGAATCAGGAAGCATCTCTTCCCTGGAGGAGACGTACTCGTTCTCCTCGCCGATGTGCGGTCCTCAGGTCGTTCTCAAGGATATGTCGAACAGACGTCCATTGACGTGTGGTCAATACGCGACCCAAAGAACCCGCACCGTTTGCTCCGGACGAGAACGAAGCCTGGATGGGTCGCTGAAGGCGCCGTGCTTTCAACAGTGAAGGAACCCGACTCGGATAGCGCGATGGGTAGTTTGCTGCTCACCTGTGTAGCCGGAGACTATATGGAGAGCGTGGACTTGTGGGTGTCTGCAGCACTGCCCGCCCTCACTGCGCATATAATATCTAAAATCCTTGACAGCGCCCTTGAATGTTACGACATCTGCCTCGACGATGATACGCCCGCAATCCCTGGTGCCGAGCCACCGTATGACATGATCATCTCCGAGTCCTGGCAACCCATCCCGCACTTCCAGGAGTGGAGCCCAGATGGGCTTGGCGCTGTCGAGGTGTCGCAGGTCGTTCGCGATGTTGTCGTATGTTCGGTACTGCACTGGGACCGACCGCTCGGTGACTACGACGAAACTGCCGGCAATTACAACGAGCAGCTCAATCCCCGATTTCCGCTCCCTGGATTCGAGCAGATCTACCTTGTTCATCTGGCAGGTCCCACCGGGCGCTGGCTGCATCCTCGCTACGTGGAGGTTCGTGCGGAAAGTCTCTCAGCATGACCGCGATACAGTACTGACGAAAAATGCCAGCCCTTCATCGGCGCCCGGGCGTATATCCATCAAGACCACCTCTATCTCCTGGGCCGAACAGCCTGCACATACGTTGTCCGCGACTACCGCTTTTCCACGGATATGCTACTCTCGCCCACTTGCGACCCAGATACAGACTTCTTTGACCTGGGCTGCCCCCTCGCTGAATGCGAAAGCGGCCGGCTACCCGACCCCCGTGTTCCTTGGGGCAGTTGGGACCACGAGGACGTACACTTTGATCCTCTCCACGGATTCACCATCCTCCTGCTCCGCGACTGGTTCGGGGAAGGACAACTCGTGCGTCTCCCCCTTCCCCGACCAGTGGACGAGCCCACACCGCGCTCGACTGTGCACGCCTTCACCGCGCCCATCATACCTAACAATTCCAAGTTTACGCGTCGATGGCTCGGGCTGAACCATGCCATCATTTACGGCGAGGAAGAGCTGGGCCCGGATTCCGGGGGCGACTTCTTGTTCCGGCTGTCCTTCCAGTTCGACAGCGAGGAGCCTGAGCCTGGTCTCACTGCCGACGGAAGCGCTGATAATGACGGAGCGTTGCGACCCTTGATCATCCGTGAGGATTTGCAGGCTGATGTGGAGCTTCCTCTCATGCATTTCAGCGACCCTTTTGCGTTCGACGAGGGATCTGTGCGTATGTGCATGACGGAGCGAGGTGCCGTGGATCAGGCAGAGTTGTTCGTGTTCTCTCTCGGACATGGACCGTAGCCTTAAGATGCTACGGACCCCAACAATGAGTGATACCGCCTTGTCAACGCTGCTAGTGAGAGAGGGAAGGAGTACGGTTGATGCGTCATACAAGACGGGGCGGTGAAAGGTAAACGAACCTGGTGAGGCGTGCTAATACAGGGAGAGGGCCATCAGGCGGTCCCAGGAGCTGCCGAAAGTGCGATACCACATTGTAAGGAGGGAAGATCCAACACAAGGTAAGAAGAGGGGATCGTGACGTAACCGAGGCCTGTGCATAAGATTAATTGCAGAGCTTCGTAACTGGCGTATACCAAATGGAACTAACTGAGCTGGGTGCGAGGGCCTTTGCCAGGTCACAGCCCCGCTACATGTACATGCAACGGTTGCTGGCAGGCCGAAGTAGTGAAGGGAGCTACCTCGGTGTGTTGTGTCCAGTGCGCCCCAACGCTCGAGCCATGCCATCGGTAAATGGTCCAGGATCGGCATAGGGCCCTATGTTGAAGCTGAACTCAATGTGCTACCCAGGAACATGAGGGTAAGGGAGAGCCCATATCCAAGCGTCCGTCGAGGTCGTGTTCCCGCCATATAGTCGGGGCAGCCGCGGTCCCGGGCGGTGGTGGATGAAGGATCGCAACGGAGGCAAGGCACCGCGCCGCCACACGATCCACGCCAGTGATCGTCCGGCTTTGCAATATATTTAGGTTAGACGGCTGCACCCGGGGATGATGTATGGTCCACCACGATGCACTGGAGTAAGTCAACGGGAGAACGGTAGCCTGCAGGAGACGTATCATGTTCTACCAGCGACAAACGCTTTGAGGTCCGGACCGACGACTGGGTGGCAAGGGCACACCCCGGAGCCACAATGCACATACCTATGATAGTGGGGCCGACGCGCATGCTGAGCTCCTCGGACCACCGCCTTGGTCCCATACGCACAACATGAGGAATTAGAGGAAGTAAACACAGTTGTGATATGTAGTATAACAATACAGGCAAGCGTAGGCGAGGGTGTCGTATGCCCGAGTGCATCGACGACAGCATTAGAAGCCAGATGGTCTATGGTACAGCTAGAAATGGACAAGGGTAACAGCCGTCAGCAGGCAGGAGCATGAAATGAAGGGACCGTGCAGGGTGTTTGATAGATGGGTGCAGATGAGCGCGTGGATCGATCGGTGAATGTGGGACAAGGTGTGCATGGGGAGGGCATTGTGCGGGAATGAGAGCGGAAGTGCAATGTGACGTTGCTAGACGACGAAAACGAGGGAATAATCCTGCGTAGTGCACTTGTGAGAATTGAACACAGAGTTGAAGGGAGGAAGAATTGGACGTACCTGAGATACAAGATCCAAACCAGCGGAACGAAAGGTATAACTTAACAACTAGGGATATCGAGTATATGTGTGGAGGACAATAAAGAAGGAAGACGATGGGCAGATGACTGCTATTGGCGGCCTACAGGAGCGCTGTCGCTCGATTTCCGCTGCCTGCCAGGTTGGATGACGGACAGGACTGGGACGGAGAACCGCTGGGTCTTCGTCCCGAAAGGCCAGCCATCGAACTGCTTGTGCTCCGATAGCGACCTTTTGATTTGCGCAGGGTCTGTGGCATCATCTGCTGCCTTGATGGGCGGCTGCATCGAGTGTACGCGTCGAGCGAAGAACCGGCGGCCGACCCATGACGGGCCTTTTGTTGGCTGTTGTTGGTCCTGCTCGGGAAGATTGATGATGGGAACCTCGAGGGTCGGTGATGGTGGAGGGTTTGACATGGGGAGTACCTCTTCCGAACGGGCTGCGGTGAACAACGTCAGACGGACGCGCACGTTACACCAGAGTAACAAGAAAACTCACTGGCAGCAATATTCATGTGTAGTCGAAGCGTATCCAGGCTTTCCTTCGGGGGCAAGGGAGGCGGAGTGTCTGCGACAGGCACAGCCGTTGATGGAGAACCCGGTCGCGTCTGCGAAAGTTCCAGGAACGAGCCTTCCCGACTCCGAGAGGGATCAGGGACACGAATAATGGGGACCTCCGGGATCTGCTTGGATCCTCCTTCCCCACGCTCTGCCCTGCGCACGCTCTTGCTGCGACTTCGGCGGCGATTACGGATAGAGTATATTGACGACCTGTTGGTCCGCTCGCGGTTCCCGTCGGTAGGCGTCTTTGGTATGCGGAGGCTGGCCTTCGACGCGCGGCTGCTGCGTTTCTTCGCCGCGATGACACGGCTCGTGCGGTCGCCAGCGCCGGGCTTGTCGGCCCCAGGCAGGCTCGTAACGGTGGCCTGGGCGACCACAGCCTTGCCAGTGATCCCAACGACCTCGGCGTCACGCATCGAGCTGATGTTGCTCATCCGGTCCATGTCGCTGTAGATCTCGGCTTCGAGCGCGGAGTTGGATGGCTCGTCGTCGTCAGGGGTGAACTCCTCGTCGGTGAAGTCGAGGTTGAAGTTGTCAAGGTCGTCCATCTCCTGTGCCATGTCCTGCGCCATGTTCCACGCTTCCTCGAGTTCGGCCCTGAGTTCGTCGTTTCGTGCGCGCGTCTCCTGCAACTCAGTTGTGCGCTTAGCATATGACGCATTGAGCTTCCTGAGCGCCATGGCCAGCGCAGATGCGACGTGGAGATCTTGCAGGTGCTGAATCTGGGCCTTCTGGTCGGCGACACGTAGGAGAATCTCCATCAGACGGTCGCAGGACGTCGTGAGCTCCGAGAGCTGGGTCGTCAGGTTATACAGCGCCTCGTCGTCGCTGTCAGATTGGGATTGTGACAGGGCGGCGAGCGACTGCAGGAGCATCGCACGACGATGCATGTTGAACCTGTACTGCGCCTGAGTGGTCGTTCTCAACTGGGCGTGAGACTTATCAGCACAGCGTACGAATGCCGTCTCCCGTCGACACGTACCGATTCAAGGCGCTCCATCTCTTGAGGAAGCTCGACGTCCTGCGTGTGAGCCGAAATGACGCGGATGAAAGACTCTGCTGCCGACTGCCGGATCGCTCTCGAGACGGTCCCTTGGAGTTCCTCCGAGGTGAACGTCCACTGAGCAGCTTCAAGTGTCATCGCCTTCCACTTGATAGGCTCAGCATCGAAAGAGAGGGAAGTAGGCGGCGCCAGGGGAGGGCGTTTGGGAATAACTCTCAACAGAGATGGGGTAGACGCACGGGTTGACAACGCTGGGGTGCCAGGACGTTCCGAGGAAGAGGTGTTAGCCTGCACGCTCTTCTCCGACAGAGCCCTCGTGTGCCCGTTGGTCACGTCCACAGACTCCAAACGCTCCTCGAACTGTGGGGGCGGCTCGACGTACCCACTATCCCCATTCGCGCTTGCGAGTCGTGCCTTCTCAGAATCCGGAGAAGGTTCGGCCGGTCCGACGTTAGGCTCAGCTTCCACAGGTGCTTCGGAAACGTCGTTCGATTCATTGATTTGGGTGGTTCCGTTCATCTGGGGAGATTGGGAGAGTGCCGCCGGGGGAGAGTCTTCGTGTTCGATCGTATGAGGAGGTGGTACCTCGGCATCAATACCCAGGACATCATACAGCACAGACAGCTCGTTGGGAGATGGGGGTACTACAGACTCATCGACAGCGCCCGGCGCTCGGTACTCTGAGGGCGGGGGCATGGTCGCAGTAAGGGGGAACTCGGAGCGGACAGCAGAGAGCGGTGGGGGAGGCACATCTGAGGCAGCGAGGAGAACCTCCGTACCTTCTTCATCTTCGTCTGCCTGCGGGCCAGTCTCCGCGGGACCGTCCATATCTGCGCTGGGCGCGGGAGAGACCGACGCCCGCGTGGTCGTGTCCGCCGGGGGGTGTGCGTCCTCGCTAGCGTCCGGCAGTATCGCATCGCCTGGCTCACTGACAGGCTCGCCGTGGCTTTGTTGGCTGTGTGCCTGTGACGCCTCGCTCCTCGCGGACTCGGCTCTCCTGTGTCCGTTGACTTCTGACGACTGCGGCCTGGACGATACGGAGCTGGCGACCGTCTGGCTCCTGAGCGGGACTGGGGCAGATGCAGGCGACGCCGGGCGCGAGCTGCCAGAGAGAGAAGAGACTGCTTCGGGCGACGCGGTGCGCGGGATGTTCGCGATATCCTCCTGGAGTCGAGCGGTGAGGTCGAGGGGGATGATGCTCTTGACTGGGAATGTGCCGGGCTTGCCCGGACTGCGTGGGCCGATTGGCCTGCGGCCGAGAGATGCGGGGGGCGAGCGTGCTCGTGCGACGTCCATGGTGTGCTGCTCGCTGGCTGCTCTGGACAGCGAGAAGAGGACAATCAGAGCGCGGAGAACATGGAGGTCGGAGGGAAGGGAGCAGCAGGCGCGAATGGCCTGGGGAGGTGAATGGAGTGATGCTGATGGCAGCCTGAGAAACCCCCCTCCTCCTTCCGGTTTCCCTGATTATCGCCGGTTCATGACGCTCAACAATTATGCGTATTCTGAATTCCCGGTTTGCCAGTTCTCTTCAGATCTATCGGTCGCACGCGAGGCTACACGACACTGGACAGCGAGCTTGCAGCGAACGCACAGCGATGTGGGTACACGCATGACATACAAATACATTCCGGAGACTAGACTTCCCCACACATTCATGCAAATAACCTCGGATGACGCAGTGCTGCCACGGAGCCCATCAGCATCACCTCCCTACGAAGCTATCAAAACCTGTTTTCCGAAACGGGGTGTCAGCGAAACAACAGCGACAGATCCAGTCATACTTACAGCCGAAGGCGTCAGCCCAAGATCTCGCAATGTCCGGGAGAAGTCCGAGCGTGCAAAGGTCTTCCTGTTCATCACGGATCGCAACGGTCAGCGCCACTGTAACCCGCATAGGATAATAACAAACAGGGCAACGCACCTAGGGAACGTGAGTGAGAAGTTGACCGTCTCAACGTCGACAGACAGTGTCTGCGCGGCAAGGAACTCTGCTACCTCCCGGAGAGCTGTGCGATGAGACAAAGGGAGATGAGCGTCACCGTCTCAGAACAAGGGCCAAGCCGAGTACGCACTGGAATCGCTTGGCAGCGTTGTCGTGTATGGCTGTCCGCCGCTTGCCATCCGGATTTGAAGCCGTGTCTCGGGGTAGTCCTTGCCTGGCCCCTTGTGCGCTGCGGGCGCAGCGGCGGGTGCACTAGTACCAGCTTGCGCCGACGTCTCTGGGAAGGGCTTCCCTTCCCGCAGAGCCTTTTCCCGAGCAGCCTTCTCCGCCCGTGCCTTCTTGTCGGCCTCAATCTGGGCCTTGACGGCTGCGCGCGCCTTCTGGTCCTCGATCTTCTCTGCATCCGTTCTGTCAGTCAAAGGTCTTATGCTGGACGTATATTGCATGCTAACGCACCTCGACGTTTCTTCTCTGCCTCCTTGAGCAGCTCCTTTTGTTTCATCTCTTCCCGAATGGCGTTCATATCCTGCAACCACACCGGCAGCCGCACGGCCACTCTGTCTCAGTTGCATGGACGGGAACGGTTGAGCTTTTAGACGTACTCTCCCGGCTTTCCTCCGGATGGCCTCATTTGCAAGGTTGTCCTTCGCATCCTCCTTTGCCTTCGCGGCCTTTTTCGCGGCCATCCTCTCCTTCAGCTCGGCCAGCCTTTGCTTCTTCTCTTCCTCCGTCAACGGCTTGATCTACTTGCGCCATCAGCCTTCAGGTATCCGGCTGCCCGTTCTCCCGCAGCAATGAAGGGAGAGTCAACATACCTCTTCCGTCGACTCCTCAAACTGATCATGCCCGCTCTTCTCCGCATGATAATTCGCGAGGTCGACATTCTTGAACGTCTTCCCGCACACTGAGCACTTTATGCTCTTCGCCTCCGCGTCGCCGCCCGCGGATGAGCCCTCGCCAGCACCGGCACCAGCATCTCCAGCATTCTTCCCATACACAGCCTTGAGTGCCTCAAGATCCTCATTGTCCTCGTCGACGTCCATCGGACCTCCGCCACTGGGCGCCGGGGCGGATGATGATGAGACAGACGAGAGATCGGGGATGGGCTTGCCCTCGTTCTCAACCAGGTGGTCCATCGCAGGCTGCAGGCCACGATTGCCCGTAGCCTTCAGTGCCCCTGCATGATATTCGTTTGTCAATCTCGGTCCGATGGGCATGATCGGAGCACATACATTCGACACGGGCGGGGTCAAACCCCATGCTGAGAAGGACTTCCTTGTCAGACATCTTGCGGTTATTGAGGGAAGTCGTTCAGTTCGTCACAGAGACGGAGGATTTATGAAACGCGTAGTCCAAGTGTGCTCGTGATAAGTACTGGTAACTGAAGGAAGACAAGACAAGTTGAAGCTTAGCACGCGTAATGCAATCATGGCTGCCTTATCTGGACCCCTAACCCTGTGACGCACCAGCCAGATCTGCGTAAAAGGCCTACGTAACTTAGACTATGAGCAGCAAATATCGAGCGGTAGAGGCCCTTGAGAACCTTTAGTCACAAGAAGAGGGGCCCGGAAAATGAGGGTATACAGCAAGTAAATCCAAACGGCTAGTAGAATACAACGAACAAACAATCACCTGCGCGACCCCCGGGACGACAGCGTAGAGGTCACGGAGTCGGGCCAGTTGGTGAAGGCCAGAACCATCCCGCAACATGCCACAGTATCCACAGGGCTACGATAGCGGCAGCGCAATAGCCTATTGTCCGCCATTGCTTCACTCCTCCTGGTGTGATACCGAATGCCTGTCCGGCGCGCCTTGACGATTGTGCGAGGGATGCTCCAAATGACGTGAAGGCATTTCTCTGTTGCCATAGAATCGGAAGGAGTGAAGGGGATAAGAACCGAAGTGAGAGGCTGCGAAGCTGGAGACTCAGAAAAGAGCAACGCTTACTGTATTGTCAAGCGCTGAATTCTGACTTTCAACATCATCATATATGTCCGTGGTGACCTGCAGAGCATACTTGAATGCAAAGCTGAGGGATATACAGACGTGTAACGTACGCCGCGTAATGTGCGTAGCTTAGAGTGCAACTCCTCCAATCTCTGATCGTTTTGCAATTCGTAGGTGTCTTCCACCCGTGCTTCCCGCGAAGAAGACATAGTATGTGTTATAGCAGGTTGGCAAGATAGTGAGTGGTTTCAAAGACTAGAGACTCAGAATATTGTAGGGGACAGTAAAGTCAACGGCAGAGTGCAGGAGGCGGGAGAGGAGAAGCGCCTTGGAAGCGCCCATGTTATTCCCGGGAGCGCTCAGCTGCGCTCACGTGTGTTCCAAAAATAGCAATACGACGTGTCCAGCGCGTCCGGGGTACAGCTAGCAACTCTACTCACCTCCCTCCACTCTCCCTCTCTCCTTCAACCCTCTTTCTGGTCTTCGACCTCGACGCGCAACGCGTCCCCGACACCGGCCATGCCGTTGGCCTACACCCTCCCCAGCAACCTGTCGCCCGCGACAGTGGCGAACACGTCCTCGCTGCTGCGCATCGTCGCCCTTGCCCTCATTTCTGGTGCTGCAATTGCGTCGCGTTTGTTTGCGGTCGTCAACTTTGAGAGTATCATCCATGAATTGTACGTGATTGCTTGCTGTAGAAGTGGCGTGTGTTTGACGAGACATATAATAGCGACCCTTGGTTTAACTAGTGAGTACGGTGGAGTGTTATTGCACGCATGGTATTGAGTGTATGATCGTGCACAGTCGCGCTACGAGAGTGCTAGCGGAGAAAGGCTTCTATGTGAGTACTATGCCAACTACTGTTGTCCTGTCTGCACCTCGATCGCGGGCTCTTTCATGAGACTTCGCGTTCGAGTTGAGCATACATGGCATCTGGCACATTCACAATCATGTACATCTGTAGCTATTATGCATACTGCTGTTCTGTGTCTTCTAAATGAATCCAGACGTCATACTGATGCCCACCTTGTTTAGGCATTCTGGAATTGGTTCGACCATACCGCCTGGTATCCACTAGGACGTGTTGTTGGGGGTACCATCTACCCTGGCTTGATGGCTACTAGCGGTGTGATTTACAATGTCCTCCATGCCCTAAACCTTCCTGTCGACATCCGCAACATTTGCGTACTGCTCGCTCCCGGATTCAGCGCGCTTACCGCTTGGTCTACTTACATGTGAGTTAGTTGCTATTAGGTCTATTCGGATGAGTAATTTACCCCACTTTAGGTTCACGAAGGAGATGAAGGATGAGAGTGCAGGCCTCCTCGCAGCTGCATTCATCGGTATTGCCCCAGGTTATATTTCCCGATCTGTGGCTGGTTCATACGACAACGAGGCCATTGCGATCTTCTTGCTCATGTTCACGTTCTACTGCTGGATCAAGGCGCTCAAGACAGGAAGCGTGTTGTTTGGAACTCTCACCGCACTGTTCTATTTCTACATGGTCGCAGCATGGGGTGCGTACTACTACAAACGTCATCCGTAATGCTACTCAACCTTTTCGCGTTCCAGGTGGATACGCGTTCATCACGAACATGATTCCTCTGCACGCCTTGACGCTGATCCTCATGGGCCGGTTTAGCAGCCGACTGTACACTGCGTACTCCTCTTGGTACGCGATCGGTACCTTGGCTAGTATGCAAGTTCCGTTCGTCGGATTCCAGCCAGTCCGCACGAGCGAACACATGGCTGCATTGGGTAAGTCGCGAGGATCGTAGTTGATGCGTTTATTGACCCTGCTCTAGGTGTATTCGGTCTTCTTCAGATCGTCGCATTCGCTGAGCTGGTCCGGGCACATGTATCGTCCAGGCACTTCCAGAGCATCCTCTTCGGCTCGGTCATTGGAATTGGTGTGCTCGGCGTGTTTGCCTTCGCGGGCCTTACCTACAAGGGCTGGATCGCCCCATGGACTGGCCGGTTCTACTCGTTGTGGGACACTGGCTATGCAAAGAAGTAACTATGCCGCCCCCATCCCCTTCGGCGCATCGGACGCTCACATCTATCTCCACAGGTACATTCCCATCATCGCCTCAGTCTCGGAGCATCAACCCACCGCGTGGCCGTCCTTCTTCATGGATCTGCAATTCCTCATCTTCCTGTTCCCCGCTGGAGTCATTCTCTGCTTCCGCGAGTTGCGCGACGAGCATGTCTTCGTCATCATATATGCGGTCGTCGCAAGTTATTTTGCCGGTGTCATGGTTCGTCTTATGCTCACGCTTACCCCTGTGGTCTGCGTGGCTGCGGCCGTCGCCTTTTCCTCCCTCCTGGACACGTACATCGATCCCGTGGAGCCTGATGTTCTGGCACCATCAACGCAAGCAACCGAGGCAGAGGTACCCGCTGGTGATTCTCCCGCGAACGCCCCCTCAGGATCTGCGACCACCAGCAAGAAGGCCAAGAAAGCCGCTGCAGCTGATGCATCTTCTTCTGGTCTTGCATCTGGCGTCCTCGCTGCCATGTCGCCATCAGGCAAGAGCGCGAAGCCGCGTGGAATTTTCGGGCTCGACACTCGCATTGTTGTCATTGCCAACGCGTTGGGCATGCTCCTTTTCTTCGTCCTGCACTGCACCTATGTTACGTCGAGCGCGTACTCGTCTCCATCCGTTGTGCTTGCTTCTCAGAACCCAGATGGGAGTCAGCACATCATCGACGACTTCCGCGAGGCATACTACTGGCTCCGTCAAAACACTCCCCAGGACGCTGTCGTGATGAGTTGGTGGGACTACGGATATCAAATTGCAGGGATGGCCGACAGGCCCACTTTGGTCGACAATAACACGTGGAACAACAGTCAGTCTACCTTTCATTGATGACATGTCGTTCATCTCGTCTCAGGAGTGTAAATCTCGCTAACGCAACCCTGATAGCGCACATCGCCACGGTGGGCAAGGCGATGTCCAGCCCCGAAGAAGTAGCGTACCCCATTCTGCGCAAGCACGATGTCGACTATGTCCTCATCATCTTCGGAGGGCTCATCGGCTATTCTGGAGACGACATCAACAAGTTCCTGTGGATGGTCCGCATCGCGCAAGGCGTGTGGCCCGAGGAGATCCAGGAGCCCAACTACTTCACAGCCAAGGGCGAATACAGGGTCGACGACCAAGCAGCTCCGGCCATGAAGAACAGCCTGATGTACAAAATGTCCTATTACCGGTGCGTGGCTGACTGGCGTCTCTCGCGTGTTCTTGGCGTGCATGCGTATTGACTTCACCTCTTCATCGTGCTGCAGTTTCGCGGAGCTGTACGGTGGAAACTCAGCTGTCGACCGCGTGCGTGGTCAGCAGGTGCCAAAGACGGGCCCTACGCTGGATTACCTCGGTGAGCTTCCCGGCCACTCTGTGGCGTAGGCGTGTGCTTATCTGATTCCCCATCTTGCAGATGAGGCGTTCACCTCCGAAAACTGGATCGTGAGTCCCACACCATATGTCCGGGCATATGTCGCGCATGTTGCTGACTGATGCTTCTCTATTCCACTGCCTCTGCCCGTGACTGCTGTTCGGCTGTGCAGGTCCGAATTTACCAGGTGAAGAAGGAGGACTTGCTGGGGCGCGACCTCAAGACGGCGAACTCGTTTGACCAGGGCAAGAAGAGGAAGAAGTCGAAGCCGCTCGCGAGGCGAAAAGCTGTCGTGTAGACTTTGTCGATCTGCTCAGTATAATCTTATGTGGCATTTGCTTCCTCTACCTCCAGGACGCTTTGCGTGACGGGATCGGATAGCAGGACGGCGCATCGTTGGATGGCCCAGGCGCAGTCAGCGGAGCCGCAGCGAGAAGATGTACAATTGTGCCCTGTGACCCTCCTTCGCTGCTTCCTCGCATTTGTTGGGTGTCATCGGATGGCAACCCGCACCCGTTTGAGCGTGCCCATCGAGCCTCCTGCTCCAGGTGCGGAGGAGAAGCATCAATCGAGCTATCATCGATAGGCTACCTGACAGTGGCACCCACTATAGATCTCCGGATGCGATTGGCATACTCAGAGTACGTACGTAGGCAACACTGTCCCTTCGGACCTTTTGCTGGATGCTGGAGAAAGCCCTCGGAAAGGGGTCACCCCAACATACTTACAGACTGGGGCCTGCAGGTGAGTGACCACGCTCTTGCATCATCGTGCACGTATGTATGCGGTCATCTCGATAATCGCATGCATCTTGTATCGTCCCCCATCTGAATGGAAGCGAAGCCAGCCTCAGGGACGGTCGGGGGAACATACTATGCCTCTTTTCAGTGGCAAGTCATGGCTTACGCCGGGATCGTCTCTTCGCTCATCTTGGAAACATCACCATGGCTTACAGCACCTCGGACGGGTCGAAAATGTGCGTGGAACCCGGGAATACATTCCGTCCGTGGGCCGGGAGACGCATGTCCGCCCAAGGATGTCTTCCCCACATCGTGCGGTATGTGTGTTGCACCGTAATCGTCCCGTCCGATATTAACTGTCAACGGCTAATTGTGATGCCCTCGTTCTCTCGTCCTCGGTTTCGGAGAGAGTGGCGTCCTTAGGCTACTTGACAGCTCACCCCACCACGGCCGCCTACAGTGAACCACAACGGACTTAACCTGGGCTCTTTGACAGCATGACAGCAAAGTACCGCCACCAGGTTCACACCGTGCTACACAGACCATCACATCCTATCACATGGCCCAGCGTGCGGTCAATGTTCCGGAGACAATTGAACTGCGGTCGGCAGAGTATTCCAGAAATGCGTTCGCAGAGCGTGAAAGTTCAGGCGTTCAGGCCGAGGACGCAGGTGGAATCAATGCAGTCATACAATGATGCGATTGGCTGATAAATATGCTAGCGTACATTATTTCAGACTTGAATACGAAAGCGACGACGCGTTGCGAATAATACTACGACAGCATGCACAAAGCGAGATGCGGAACCGTGGCCCGAGCAAGGTAATCTGCCGACGCCGATCCATCAGCACTTGCGTTGCAGAACACGAGGAAATAGAACCCACTGACCTGGGATTGCGGAGTGCCAGAACGCGCGACTACTCCTCAGGCCTCAGCGTCCTCATTGGGACTCGTGTCCGCACCAATCCACGGCGTGGGATCCGCCACCATGGCGTTGTACTCGTCCTCAGTGATGGCACGGAAGCAGATCGACCCGTCCCTGAAGCCTGCGAGGAGAAGCTCAAGCTTGGGCAGGTTCGGGACATCGCTGAGGTTCTTGAAGGGAACTTCGTTCAACGGCCAGCCTTCGATGCGGACTTTGTACCGTGCGACGACGTCCCGCATGTACGCGTTCCTGCTCCATCGCATCTGTGCGTCGTGCTTGCCGGTGATCTCGCCTGTGCAGGCAGTCAGTACAAGAGGAGCAGGTAAGGGTAACGCGTCGCCTCACAGAGCTTCACCCGGACCAGGGCGCGCAACTCGGCACGCGTCGACGTCATACGTTCAGAGTACGACGGCCTTGGGTTGAGGCGAAACCGCCCGAAACCGCTTCCACTCGCGTCGGTGGCCATGGCTGCTGAGTCGTACGGGCGGAGGAAGTCGGGGTGCGAAGGTGGGTGAGGATGGACGTGTGTGGGCTTGGAGACGTCCCGGTTGCCTCTCAGCGGAGTCCGTGCATGCCTTTTATAAGGACGGCGCCGAAGTGCGCAGAGCCAAGTCGTCCTCTGGCAGGTGTGCGGCCACGGCCAGGGCATGGCTGCAGTCGAAGATCACCTCCGCCTTGACGGACTGTTCCTCGCGGAGTTGTTCTCGTCGTCCTCACAGCTTCGGGCCGCGACGTATACCCGCTGACGCATCTGGTAAGTGGGTCGCCTTATGTGTTGTCAAATGGGACTCGAGGGCCGCAAACCGCCATTCGCGCATACCCAGTCTTCCCGCTGCTTCGAATTGGTCACACCTGCTTGAAGGAGAGAAATACATTGCAGGTAGGAGCTCGCCAGTCGATCTTGTAGAGGATCTGTTCCAGGCAATCGGCGCATGGTCGAGGCGTTTCTGGCATGATCACGGCGGTCTTCTGCTCTTCTACCCTGTACCATACGAGGTCTATCGGGCTACCAGGAAGCCTCAAGGACTATCGGATCAGCGGTGCCTTGTACGTATTTGCACTTGCTGGGAGAGGCTGCGAGTGGTCCGGTATTCAAAACATACCGCTTCATTCGACGGAGGGGGCTCACGTCTGTGCGTGTTGTATTAGGGGCTTCTCGCCAGGAGTCTATGAAACAATCCCCACGCACTCACTCTTCAGGACCCCCCGAAGTCCTCTTGGCCCCCGCAGTCGAACGGGCCGTATCATGCGCGAGTTGGGGTCGGAACACCCGAAGAAGGGACTGAGGTCTTTGGCTGGAATCAATGTGCGACCCTCGATCCTGCATGGGAGAGCTAGAGCATCATCAGCAGCCTGAAGAAGCTGGAATATCGCATGCGACAAGTGGTATGCACCCGTCCTTAGGGTGTACCCTGAGCACCAGATGCGCCAGTCCAGCATACTTACAGACGTTCGCGCCTGCAGAGAGATTGCGCCAATTTGCGAGCTATGCTGATCGCCGCAGGTTGAGGAAATGGAAGAAGAGGCCGATACGGCTGATCCGCGAGGTCCAAGAGCCGTCGCAAGCAGTTTGTCCTTCTCCCGCGTCGCATCTTTGCATAACCACCAAGCCGGCTCTGATGAGACCGGTTTCACCTCTGGATCAGCACCGCATGAAGGTTAACGTTCAACCTCCGAATACTGTGCGCAGTGTCACTTACCAGATCGCAGGAGGAGGTCCGAGTCCGAGTCAGCGTCAGTGAGCCTGAGGTGGCGTAGCGCTGTATGTTGGGCGGCTATGCCAAACATACCTCCTGAGGCGCCAACCAGTTCATGGATTTAAGAAGCTTACTTGACACCTCGACATTTGGATGGTAGCGACCCTGCCCAAGAACAATATATGCTCGTCGGGAAGCACAATGCACATCGAATCATCGAACTACAGCCCTGACAAACGAATATATGTCTGGCGATATTATACTGTACACGAAGCGATAACGACACAGATCCCACGAGGTGCAATCATAGTTCATCCGTAACATGCCCTGTCGCCCTCGGCGCCTCCTCGGATGGAGGGGGAACAGCCTCAGAGGATGCGTCGATTACAGGTTCTGACGTCTCCTTGAGGGTGTCTGTGTGTGCCGCCGATGCGGGGGTCTGCGAAAGAGGTTCAGGCTCTACCTCCGCATCCTCTCGCGAATCCACGGCCGGCGTCTCAGAGGCTGCCGCAGCAACCTCAGTAGAGCTGGCGGTCTCCGTCTCCCCCGCAACGGGCGTCTTAGGATGACCTGTCTCAGCGGGAGTGAAAACGACCTGGCCCGCCTCGTCCGTCTTCGCCATCTTCGGCTTCTCGCGTTCCTTCTTCTCAGCCTCCTGTTGCGCCTTGAGAATGCGGTGAATGGGGTCCTCCTTCTTGCCCTCGCCCTCACCCTTCGCATCTGTCTTCTTCGGGGCACCGCCGCCCATCATGCCCGGGTAGCCGTGCTTGTCGTGGAAGTCCGCGCCTGCACCGTTCTTAATGGCTTCCTCGAAGTCGATGAGGTCCGTGAAGCCGCCGTGCGCGAGCGCCATGCGCTGTGCCTCCTGCTTGCGCTCGATCTCAAGCATCTCCTCGTCTGGCACGAACTCCTCCTCGGCGGCCTGCTTATTGAGGATGGTGAGGTCAGCGGTGCCGTCGAGGACGGAGTCGAAGAACTTCGAAAGCGAATCGTGCTTCTGGATGCCTGCGATACATCGCACACGGCGGTTTCAATCATGTCAGCGAACAAAGCTCCGATCCACGACCGACCGGCACGACCCACCGCTGTAGCGAACATAGTCCGTGGAACCGGGAGGGTAGAGGAGAACCTTAGAGGACTTCGGCTCGCCCTTTTCCAACCCCATCTTCTCGGAGCTCTTCCCGCGGCGATCGCGATGAATAGCGAACTTGATCTGGCCCTTGTACTTGTTCCCGAGCGTCTGCCAGAGTAAGGGAATGTGCTTGCCCTGGTTAAGGAGCACGGCACGGGGTGCGTCCTTGTTCTGGGGGGGCAAGAATTAGATAAGATTGGGTACGCAGTAACTTTTAGGGCCTCCGGACATCACGCACCTCTTCGATCCAGGCCGGCAGGTCCTCGAGGTGGTAGACCTTCTTCACATTGTGCGGAATGTTCCGCGATGCCCAGTAGTAGAACGCACTCGCACTTCGCTGCGGACCATCGAAGTCTAGAGGCTTGGACTGGCCACCACGCGGAAATAGCTACAGGGTCACGAAGGCTGGGTCAATATGTGCTAAATCGGGACGAGTGAGCGCATTGCATGCCTTTATGGTCGGGAAGCCTTGCACGCCCTGCTCGGCGCACAACTTCTTGTTGCTTTGCTTGTCGCAGTCGACAGCGTAGAATGGGATCATTGGGTACACTCCGAGTGCCGCCTTGCTGAATTCGGGTGCCATTTTCTGGCAATGCTGCATGTGATGGTCAATCACCGCGCTTTGGGACCCGCTGAGATGACCCTTACCCCACACCATGGCGCGACGAACGCAACGACGGATGTTGCCTGCGAAGGATGTCAGAACTCCTGTTATGGGCGCTTGTGAACTAAAGCCACCGCGCAGACACGGTCGCGACATGCGATGTGTTCACGCTGGACGGCGTAGAACGGTGAAGAGAGCATCTGGAGAAGACCACGCACGTTCTCCTTCATAGCCTTCTTGAAGCCCTTCGTGTCTATTTGCTTCACGAGCGAGTCCTTCGGGAATAGCGCAGCCGACGCCAGTGAAGGCGTCAGCGCGAGGGCGAGCGCGAACCAGTGGTGCAGCTGCATGTGTGCTGGCGTCGCGTGTAAGTCTGTGTCGAGTCTCGAGCACTGAGCAGAGAACCGAGGCTTGAGCAGAGGTACGGTATGTGGTCGGTGCGCGGTTCAGGCGGGATGCGCACTTATACGGTCGGTGTACCGCGCGTGGGGAATCACTCCGGTGCTGGCTGACGTGGCGAGTTCACAGAGGGTCGTTTCCCACCGTCCCGGTCGTGGGGGCTACGATGCCGACGACCATCGCAGCTGTCCGACGGGGCGGTTGTACCCACGACACGGACTGCCTGCGAGTTTTGCATGGAGAGAACAGCCGTACGGCGGTGAGTACCTGCCAACCTGCAACGCACACTTGTGTTCTCTCACCACGCCCGTGTACGTGGCACCCCCCGGCGGCTGGGGATAGTCCTCCTGGGGGTCTGTTGTTGCCACATCCGGTAATATTGGTCATCTGTTCGCACGCAGCGCTCCCAAATGCGGTATCCAATGCAACCATCCTCCCACTACCGCGGTTCATGCACCGCGAATCTTCGCACAACGCCTACAGCGATATAGACTTTGTGCTTCCGCAATACACTCTCTGTCTCTCTGCTATACTCAACACTTTCAACCAACTCAGACAGCGTTCGCTATCGCCGCCTCCAGCTCAGTATCTCGGCAAGATGTCGACAGAGTCACTTGAATGCCACACGTGTTTGCTAACTGCTTGCCTCATGTCGTGCGCGAGGTCCCCAATCATACCTCGGTTATAAGCCAGACACAGGACATTTGAGCATGTTTCCCTCTCCTCCGTACCTATCACCTCCAGTGCGATAGCCTTGACACACGCAAGCCCAACCAACTTGTCTTGCTGAATCTCGCAATTCCGTACTCGCAACCCTCCAACCCTCCCCACCCGCGAAGCTTCAATTCCACCCCCGCGAGGCCGCGACTTCGACATGTTTCCGCTGAACGACTTTAATTTCGTCGCTTGCGCTCTCGCAACGTTCTCGGCCGCGGTAGGCTACAACGTCTCGCGCAGGCGCGGACGCACCCCCTCTGGGTGAGCATTCAGTCCTTTCGAGATCTCCCCGCGATTTCTTGACCCCATTCTGTCCCCTTGCACTCCGAATCAACGATGCCGGATACTCAATGCAGGCGTGCCGAAGACAAGAAGAGCCGTCTCCCATTCCTCAAGGGGCTCCGCAGGAACAGCACCGCGAGCGCGCGGTCCTCAAGCTTGAGCACCTCGACGAGCCAGAGCCAGACGGAGAGCACCATCAGTGCTGCTGAGGCCACTCAGAGTGACTGTGGCATGCCCGCGCGTGTCGATGCCGATGAAAGCGTGAGCATCTTCCGACTCTTCACCCGCGCGGCAGAGCAAGAGTGAAACCCGGAGACGAGACGAGACGAGAAGCACGTCTGGCAGCGTCCCAGTCGATGGTTCTCCGCGCGATCCACCTAGCGCGTTGTGTTGATGCCGGCTATCTCTGCAGCTCTCCGACGAGGTCGAGGACGGGTCGCTCAAGCGCAAGCGTTCGCCCTCCCCGCAAGCTGCAGTAAGTATCCCAGTCCGTATCGCTTGCGCATGGCGTGGTGGTACTGATACGCATGCTCGGACAGCTTTCGGACACGCCTCCCTCGAAGCGGCGCAGGACGCCCCCACCAGAAGCTTCTGCCTCGGAGAAGCCCGAGTACGACGAGTTCGCAGTCAAGGTCGAGGGCCGCACGCCTCCTCTGCCAAGTGAGGCAGCCGGAGAAGTTTCGGCAGCACCGCAGCCAGCGCAAGCTCCGGCCTCGGAGGCTGTTGCGCTCATGCAGACTGCCGCGGTCGGACGTCTACAGCCGAATGAACATGCATTTGGCTCTGAAGCACAGTCAGAACCTTCTCCGGGCTCAAGCCAACCTGTAGCTGCGTCCATTTCCGCGGAGGTGCGCCTTATCAGTCCACTCTCAGGGAGCATGACGACATGCTGAGCTTTGCCTCCTGTATAGACTGTTGGCGAGACATCCTCGGCCGCGGTCGCAGCACCGACAACGCCCCCTCCGGCTCCGAAGGACATCCATGTCGCGCCGGCTCTAACACAGCCTATACGCCCCTCGAGCCCCAGCGCACCTGTGTCTATCTGGCATCCCACTAGCGCCATCGTAGCGGTCAGTGCTGCCCACGTAAAACTCCGTGGACTCCTGCTGACGCCGAGGCCGCATCCTAGGCAAAGCCATCCTCTGCATTCCACGCGTTCTCTGGACAGAGCTCTACGTTCGCCAGTTCGTCACCATCGTTGTTTGCGAGCTATCAGAAGCTACCTGTGTGGTCAGCCAACGCCGCCGTAAGCTCTGCCTTGGGCGAGACGCCGGCACTGGGAGCGTTCGCATCGTCCGATCCGAATCCGCTCGCTGCGCCTGAGCCCAGCACCAGCGCACAGAAAGGTGCGTGCTCGAGCACCGAGGCTTCGTCTCGCTGCCTGCATTACTTTTCTGGACATCGAACTGATTGCCCGTGTCTGCGCAGTCGCAACGGTCACCGGGGAGGAAGACGAGGACGTCTCGAGCGAGCTCAAGGGCGCCAAGGTGTTCATCAAGCGCGGGGAGCGCGACTTCTGTGAAGGGATCCTGGGGAACGTGAAGCTTCTCAAGCATAAGAAGACGGGCGCGGAGCGGATTTGTACGTCTTGCTCTCGTCATCCCAACCTTGTTCAACATTGCTGACCGCCGGCTCGCGCTTCTGTAACATTGTATTCAGTGTTCCGCCGGGAGCCCATCTGGAAGGTGACGATGAGCGTGCGACTGCGGCCGGCCGTGTGGTGCTCGTTCGACGAGGCGCAGGGCGCCCTGCGGGTCACGCTGAAGGAGCGTATGGAGGACACGCAGCAGGAGCAGCTCGTCATCTATGCCTTGAGGGTGCGTGTTGTGGTCTGCCCATGTCCTCGTCGGAGAATAGCGTGAACTCACTCCACTATGCTTGGCAGAGGGGGAAGGCGTCGCGGACAGAGTTCGCGGACTTCGCGAGGGCCGTTGTCGAGAGCTCGCGGGCGCAGGAGCAGGCTCCTGCGTGAGCGACGGCCTCGATGCCTGTTCACGACTGTTGACGACGCTATTATGTGCACGCTGAGCGTCCCATGCCACAGCTGTAACTTATGGTTATACGGACAAGTATGCAATGTAACAGTATACCTGGACGCAGGAGCTCCCGAGCGCACTGGTACTTGGAAGAAGCGTGCATACCATGTGTTGTTGTATGGTAGTGCCTCCGCGGTAAGTCAGTGTGGCCATATGAAGTACATTGTACTTGACGTACTGTTAGGCATGCGACTTCGAAGTTCGTAGGAAGCAGTGGTCGCCAGGGGAAGCGTCGGAGTATGTGCCGATGCACACGACTGCCATGAGTTGTGCAAACAATAGACCTGAAGATACTGGCGTAAGTAGTGCATTCTGACGTTCCTCTCCGACTTTCTAGCAGCATGCATAGCGAACTAGGCGGCGAGGATGACCTGAGGTTAGTCCGTGAAGACAATTAAGTGGGAAGCGCGAGCGGAACAGCGACATTGACGATCGCGGATGGCGGCGCCGATGCGCACGATAGGGCGGGGAAAGGAAGCGGACTCTGGTCATGAGTGGCACACGCATTGCACTCCTTATTGTGTTTCGAGTTGGGCGTACACACGACCGTTGTCCCGCGAAAGGCAGGCGTTGTACTTTGGCACGGACCCCGGGACACCCACGCGGCAATGCGGCAGGGCAAAGACAATAAGACGGCGCTTGTGCTCGGGTGGGAATAGCCGGGGTCCTGTTTGGACGCGCGTGGCCGGATTTTGAACGCAAGGGGAGGAAGCGCCGGGCGTGTTTATAGACGATGTTGGTGTCCCAAGCGACGCCAATTGTCCCTCGCCAGGGCTCCTGGACAGACTTTTGTCCATCCCCGGCTCATAAGGACTCTTCTGCGGCCCAGCCAGACAGCATCACCAGCTAGTCTAGTGCTCTCACCCGCTCCCGCTCTCGTGCCTGCTCTCCTCTGCTTGTTTACCAGGACCGCTCTGTCCTCTGTAGCCATATCCAGCATCTCGTTTTCGTCTTCCAGCAGTCCGCTTTTGCATCTTGCTTTCCTGCACTAGAACGCTTACGCCGTTTCTTGTATTCCTTGTGCGTATCCCGTCTACTTCTCGCGACGCGCCGCTAACATTGCTCGCTCCCCGCAGACGTCTCTTCCAATCCACGCACAGTCCCCATATACGTCCCCTTCATGTCTGCTGCTGCCACGACCACTGCAATCAACACCAGCACCGCTGCGCCCACTCAAGCTCGCCCGGCCCCAGCCTATCCATTCCTCGCATACCCTCCCCCGCAGAAGAAGCGTCCCACGCAGCCCCTTCCATCGCCTCCGGCTCCCCACCGCGCACCGTGCTCCCCGTCGCACCCTAGGCGTCGGTCTGCCACCACATCTGCCATCTCCGCCTGGGTGGCTGCTGTCCACCCGGGTTCCCCTGCGCCGTACTCGCCCCGCCGCCGCTCGTCCATCTCGAGCACCCGTCGCTCGTCCCACGGATCCGCGTCCATCACCTCCAGGCGCGCCTCTGTCAGCGCAGGCACTCCCCACTCCGCCTCGTTCCTGAGCTTCCACGACACGCCCACCACCGCTTCGCGCCAAGTCATCACTCCGTCCGTCAAGGACTTCAAGCCGGATCTCACGTCCGTGGGCTATACTTCTGTCTTCGTGCACTTTCCCGAGACCCCGCTCTCCGCGACCATCCCCCTCTACACGAGCAACGGCAAGGTCCGCCCTCCGCCCACCTTCCCGCGCGCAACGCCCCCTCGCTCCCCGTCTAGCCCTGTGAAGCCCGCCAAGGGTCTCAAGCACTTCCGCTCACTCTCCGCGCTCAAGACCGGCAAACGCACCCGCTCGAAGACGACAGTCATGCGCGGACCTCCCTCTCCCGCACTCAAGTCACCTACGCACGCTAAGGCGGTGCGTGCTCAGCAGAGCGCCGCCGTCAGCGCGACGAAGAAGTCCAAGTACGCCAAGTTCCGCCCCCCTCCGCTCGCGACCGAGCTTGCCCTCGCACAGCTTGCGGACGGCGGCTCGATCGAAGACCACATCCGGCGGTTCGCAGAGGCGCAGGCCAAGGCGAACGGTGCGTCCGAGCTCACTCGCGATGGCCGCCTCGTCGGCGTTGCGGATGTCTGGCGGGATGGTGCGGGCGGTGTCTGGCGCGACCAGGATGAAGAGTGGGAGTACGCACATCTGCTTGGCGGTGACGAGGAGTGGTGCGGGAGCGAGGACAGCTGGGTGCGTTTCGGTTCGCCCACGAAGCCGCGCAAGTCCTCCCTTGTTCCCGCAGAGAACGACGATCCTCGCCGCGGTAGCGTCTCCAGCCAGGATTCGGATCTCGACCCGCGCTACGCCATGAACGCGGAGGACACCCGTGACGACCTCGCGGCCTTTGGCAGCGCGCTCGCACCCACATGCGCCCGCCGCCCGGGCATGTCAGTCCTCGCCATCCCTGCACGCACGCGTCGCACCGCGAAGCACCTGCGCAAGCCGGAGTTCCTCCTCGACGCGTTTCCCGTCCCTGAGGGCGTAGAGGCTCCCACTCCCGTTCAGGTCAAGATGGTGCCGAAGCAGCGCAAGCGGCCTGCTCCTCTCACGCTCACGCCGCCGAGCCCTGCGTTCAAGTGCCCGACGAACCCGTTGGACCCCGAGCAGGTCCGCGACGACTTCCTCGCGTCCTCGTTCGCGCCTGCGCCGCGTCGGAACGCGCCTGTGCCTGCCCTCCCCGTCTCTCCTCGCCCCGCTGCTGGTGAGCACGCGAACGGTCCCGTTGCGGCCAAGAAGACGGGAGGCAAGCTTGGCATGCGCGGTCTCCTCCGCGCGATGGGTGGCAAGTAAGCCGCTGGAGAATGCAGACAGGGCCACGGACTCGGACCGCCCTCCCGCAGAGTAGATCTGGATATTCACTCGCGCTAGAAAAAGGTATCTATGTCGGACCCGGAAGTTACGACCACTTTTCACGTTTCCTTCATGTCTTGCTTGCTCTCACTGTCACACGTTCAAGTTATAGTTCTCGCAGCTCTCTGTTTCTTGCTTGTAGCATCTCGCAAACGCAAACTATGTATTATCTGCGGTAATTTAGGTTGTATACTACCCCGTACCCTGTACTCCATTTTCATTGCTTCTTATGTAGCAATATAATATCTCTCCGTTATACTTCTGACTCGATTAGACTGGCTTGAAGCTTTGAAAACTTGGACTGGTATACCTTGAAACGTGGTTACGCCTGCGCCCAGTATGGCAATTCAGGCGCCGGGACCAAACAGGTGCAAACGTGTCATCAACGCGTCGCGGGCGAGACGCGTCTGACCGGACCGACGTACCTCTTCTCCACACCGCCATCCTGCCCCACAGTAGCTCTCCACCGGCCCGCAACCATGGCAGACGTCGATATGGAGAAGCTGCGCGCTGCCGCGCTGGAGATTATTGCAAAAGTTGTCAAGGAGGGAATGCTCGAGTGCGTTGATTTACGGGTTACAACCACCCAGGACGGATGACTAACGGGCGCTGCTGCAGAGAGTTCACGCACGGGAGCTTCAGGAAGAAGGTCGAGCAGAGTATGGGCGTGGATGCTGGCACGCTGGACGCTTCTGAGTATCGGAGGACCGTGCGCAAGATCGCCGAGGACTACATTGTGCGCTACCTCTGTCGGTTTCCAAGATTGGGACTGCTGCTGATTGTGGTACAGGAGAAGCACACATCCGGGAACAAGGAAGATGAGGACGCGCCAATGGAGGAGGCTGAGGACGCGAAGGAGCAGGAGAAGCCCAACTCGAAACCACCTCCGAGTAAGACGGAGAAGACCAAATCTCGCAAACCGCGTTCTTCCACCACCAAAGGCGCGTCAGAGCGGAAGAGCGCCTCCAAAGGCAAGAAGCCTGCACGATCTTCGGTATGTGTTACTTCTTGTCATCTGTTTCCCGCGCGCAGCAAAGATAACGCGTCGCCAGTCGGTGGTTCCGACTTCGGATGAGGAGGCTGAGCCCAAGGCCAAGCCGAAGTCTCGCAAGAAGACTTCGCGTGTTCAAAGCGACCCCGAGGTGAGCGTGGCACCTCGTCTAGATGCGATTACTGGTGTTCATGTATGGCCCCGCATCCTATGCGCATATACCTGGTTTGTCTTAGGCCTCGGATGCAGGCAGTTCTCCCGAGCCACCGGCCAAGCGTCAGAAGACAGGGTCACCACTCAGAGAGAAGGAGGAACAGGATGCGGAGCCGTCAGGGAGCGCAGCTCCGCAGGCGTCCTCATCCTCGCCAAAAGCAAAGCAGGCGAGCACGTCGAAGGAAGGTGCGGCCAGCGAGGGCGAGGTGCGTTGCAGTAATTGCTGGGAATCATTGACCAGTCAAAGCTGGTGTTTACTGGCGGCGTGTCGCGCAGAAGAGTGAATCCGAGATGTCCGTGCTCGAAGATGAGCCGGCTCCTCGGCGACGCAAGAAGAAAGCGGACGGTGGCGTAGGTGTCGGCTTGTGTCTGTTTGTACGTAGCCCGCGCTGACTGTCCTTGACTTATTTGTAGGCTTTTACAAAGGTTCGTCGCCTCTGCGTCATCGTGGATTACCGTGCTTGTCGTTAACTTCTAGTAGGCGGAGAAAGGGACGAAAGGCAGGAAACGCAAAGAGGGCGCCAAGGAGCTCTCCAAGGACGACGAGACCATCAAGCGCCTCAAGGTAGAGTTCACGCGTCTTCTCTCACACCCCTTACTCACGTGGGCCTGGCGCCAGTCTCTGGTAGTGGCGTGCGGCGTGCGGAAAGTATGGTCCAAGGAGTTCAAGGGCCTCGACAAGCCGTCCGACCAGATCCGCCGCCTACGCCAGATCCTCTCTGACCTCGGGATGAAGGGCAGGATGAGCATGGAGCAGGCGAAAGTAATCCGAGAGAAGCGGGAGTTTGAGCAAGAGCTCGGTGCGTCTCTCTCTCTTTCTCAGAAGGCTTGTCTCTGAATGTTGAGGTCTCACGTTCGCTTGCGGTATCCAGAGGATGTGAAAGAGTTCGCGCAGAAGATGGAGTCGGCCAACCGACGGCGCAGTGCGAAGTCCGTGGCAGCTGAGCAGGAAGACGTTGACGAGTCTGATGTGGATATACCACCCAAACGTCGGGTACGTCTCTGATATGTGGGACTGACGATAACGTTGCTGAGTCGGAATGCAGATGACCGCCAGACAAAGTATAATGGCTTTCCTGGGGGACGAGGAGAGCGACTGACCTAGATCTATGTGCTAATCCTCTTTGACCACTCTGAATGATGTAATTTTGTCAATAATACGTGCATTATCATTGCTTCCTGTGAAAGGAAGGTGCCAAAAAAGTAATTTACATGAGCTCCTTCACCTCTCTGTCGGGGAGTCGAACCCCGCTTTCGCGCGGCCAGTACATGACAGGCGCGTGTACTAACCGATATACTAACAGAGACTTCCTATCGCCGTTCATCATATAAACATAAAAAAAACTGAAGTCCGTGGCAACTTTCCCAGAGCTACCGGGGCATCCTACGTTGTTAGATAGCTGGTAAGCCAAGAAGAGCGACTCTGTCTGTCTAGTCATTTCCCACTAGGCTTCGCTGAGTGTGAAAAATTATACTACGCTGTCACCGACTAGTAAGAAACAGCTTCGGCCCTATATCCTGAAACTATTAGACCACAACAGTAAATGGTAGGCACTGGTGGCAAGAACTCAGAATAATTAGTCCGGTTGAATTCAACGAAGTAGAATTGTGCAATGCGACAGCTCCCAGAATGAGTCGCTGTATCCGGGGACCTCTAGTGATCGGTTCCAGATATCGGTCAAATCGCAGTAACAGAGTAGTACGTCACTGGCAACGAAACATGAGGTCTGGGTGTTGGGGGGTGAAGGTGAAGATGTTCCCGGAAGCGTTGATGTCCGGCTACTCTTCACGGAAGGTGGCGGATCAGTGGTGAGGCTCTGGACTTGTACCCGCAGAACCTGAGCGACGAGTTGCTGCGTATAGGGGCCGGCGAGATCGGGGCATTGAGTGGGAGATGAGAGGTCGCCGTCGAGCGCGAACAACGAAGCCAATGAGGAGTAAGGGGACCTTCGCGCCACCATAAGTAGGTGAGGCACATTGACGACACACTACTGCACCATGTTGTCGGAACACGAATAGAAAAGAGGGTCCTGAGATGTGGAGTTTCTCCGTAGACGAAGGCTAGAGACTCACCATGCTGAACGTCGGCAGTTTCGGAGACATGAACAAGATCCAGCCGGCTGAGTGAAGATGCAAGGTCGCCGTAGAGCTGAATAGTTAGAAACCAATGAAGAGCGACCTTCGCGAGGCGCATACGTAGGGATGCATGCCACCTTGTGCTGTGGCGCTGGCATGGGTTGCAGACGAACCCACGGGTCGGTCAGTATTCGGGGCGGCTGCACAGTGCGTCGAGGCGAAAGTCTCTCGGCAGAAGCAGAACTTGGAGAAGCGGTTGGTACCGGATGGCGAGGCGAAGAATGACCGACCTGCAGGTTCCAGGCAGCAACGAGGACTCTTACCTGGCGTAGAACCGGACCTCTTCCCCGTCTTTTCTCCACGGCCTTCGCACATGTTGTTGGACGTAAAGCACCCCAATTGTATCCTCACATCGAATTCGGTCGAGCTGCGAGGGGTCTTGGATAAGCAAGGTTTTACTGATACAAGGCAGCCGCCGCCGAGATGAGAGTCCAGTGAATGACGTAGCGGTCAGTCAGATCCACAAGTCTGTTTTTGCTCCCGGTGTAGATGGTTGGTGTTCAAGAGTGCTGAGGGGGAGCGTGGAACGTGGATGAACGTGAAGGATACCGCCAGGTTTGTTGCAGGTCGGAATAGAGAAATTACCACAAAAGGTTTCAGATCAGTGCGCCGTCGCTGCTCCGTCAGCCGTCAGCCGTCAGCGTGGTGCGCGTGAGTGCACAACAACCACTACATGAAGCAGGCTTGATGTTGCTTCGCCGAAGCAGCCATTGGGCATCCCGCCTAGCAATACTCAGTGGCGACAGCACTGAATGGACCGAGGAGACACTCGTACCATCCAGGCTAGTCCCGTGCTCCGACATGTCTTCGCGGCTCTAGAGCCCTTGGCGTGGGTCAGGGCGTTACGTCCACTTCTCCTGGGGTGCGCGCTCAAACACTGTTCAACAGACCCATAAGGATTTGTCCCGCGAGCCATACCAACAGAAGAAACGAGAGCCTCATTGAGATTGGTTGACCTTCCTGGCTCCAGAGGTATTGTATACTGGGTTTGTTCATATCGTAGTGTTTGAAGTATTGTATTTCCCGCTGACTAGCTATCCTGAGGCAGCTGTAAACAGCAGTGACTCATATAATCCCGACTATTTCACTCACATATATTGACCTCAGCTATGACAGGGTTGACGATAGAGCCAGCGGAACATGAGTCTATCGACCCGCTATCCATGTGTTGAGTCGAAGCCCCAGGTTACAACAGTTGACGAACTTGTTGCAGAATCGCTCTCCCAAACCACGCCCTTCGTAGCAGGTCGCTTGCGAGCCCCGGGCTAGGATCAAGAACCAGGACAAGTCCTTTCATCAGGTTGGGTTACGCCGTGGCAATATGAGCATGCATCATACTCCATCCCTGCTACTGATCGCCATCATTGGATAGGGGAGTCCGCCCTACGGGGCCATGCAGCGGGGTCTGGTGCACTTAGTTTGAACTCTTTCCAGATCACAGGGCTCAGGAACCTACATAGACCGGGATGTAACGCCTAGCGCAATTCGCAACATGGATTCCGCCACTACCTGCTAGATTGCATGGATCTACGGTCCGTAGTGCTCTCAAGCTTAGAACCTTGCCCATATCCTGACGCGTCACTTGCACCCAGTCAGCTGTAGACTCCTGAGGTGTCACACCAGCATCGGGAACTCACCGAGAATATCGATATTGGACGTGCTATGTGGCGAGTCTCTGCGGGTAAGAAAAAGAGCGTACACGACCATCATCATACGTGGAATAAGAGACATTTCGAGGCCAATCTGTTCCCACCTCCCCTTGCAGTTGCGTATTCCATGGCGGCCTTTGTCATTGGCTCGGCGACACTTGAAGCCGGAAGCCCCCAGTCACGGCGAGGCTGCGACTACCGAGGCGCGGGCGAGGTCGCGTTCTGCAGTCAACATGAACGACCAGAGTCTCGGAAGGGGGGCCGACCAACGTATGTCAAGTTCGGAGTTTGCAGGCAGTGACGAATTTCCGCGGGCGGCACTGGTCAGTGGCTCTCTGCGATTCCCGGACACTGACATCCTTTGTAGGCTGTCGACGCATTCCAGCAAACCCAAAAAAGACTCACCGATAGTGATGAAAGCTGATTTGAAAGTGACCGCGCCGGCGCCAGTCGCCCACTCTCTGTTGAACTCCGAGGCTTGGCGACATTCAAGTCCGCGACGGCAGAAATCACAAGCGGATCGGCCTCTTGTCTCCACGCGCTCACAACCCAGCTGCACACATCGCACCCCCGTTGCTCTCGCCGATCCATCTCCGCACAGCCATTCGGAAGTTAGCCCCTTGTCCACGATGGGGCCATCTGAATTCGAAGCGCGATACCACGAAGTTGAGAACTAGCACAGCCTGTGTGCGCGGATGAACGCTGGCCCTCAAACGGCGAATTGGTCCCTTCTAGATCCACGTATACCCCTGAACGTTCTCCTCACGCGGTAGGATGTCGACATTCAGTCCTCCGGCATCGCTTCAAGTCAGCGACACAGGCCTTAGACAGCGTCCGTGCAAGTGTCCCGTGATGATGCTAGTCTGCCAGTACGCGTCCCGTCTTCCCTCAAATGACATGAACATACCTTGTTCCTCCTCCTCCGCGCTACAGAATCCGTTCCTACGAGCATGCTTTGGCAAGACATCGCTCTTTGTGGCCGAGGACGATCTTACTCACTGTAGCGTGAGTTGACCACAGATACTCTGTTATACTAGGGTCTCTCTCTCTCGGCTCTCTTCCTGGATCTCTTCTTCGTTCTTTTTATATACTGCTTTGTACTTTTCGCGCCGATCCTCTGTCATTCCGGGCTCCCAAGCGTTGAGCAGTCATGTAGGGCGCAGTTCCAATAGCAAAGCAATTGTATGTAAAGCGTTTCCTGCCAGTGTCCGTATCGGTCTAGCGGTATCAAATGTACAGTCTACAGCTGACGAATGTGAGACTTTCCTGCTGTCTCTATGCTCAACCATGCGTCAAGGTCATCTGTGACCATAGTGTACGCATAAGCGCATAGGAATCACGCCCACAGTTCGGGCGTATGACAGGCGTCTATTTTGCCCGCTGATCAGATTCCTCTCTGCGTCCAACTAACCATCTGACGTAGAACCCAGGGAAGGGGTAGCGCCACCGCAAGTGCCTGATCCTAGCTTCAGAAGACATCATCGTGAGTACACAAGCTCAAACCCGCATCCAGTGTCTGAAATCTCTCTGTAAGATCCCGCCAAGTTGTCACTCAGCGACATATCTCGGACACAATAAGGCATGGCTCTCTCCACCCATACCACACCATCTGGTAGGCATAACTTCGTCTGAATAGTATCAATGAAAACCCGCCGATTATGTGCTCTTCAGGCTTTGTACTACCATCGATACATGCAGCCAAGCCCTTCTTCACGTGGGGTCCCCATCTCTCGAATCCGCTGCAGGATTTCGGGTCCTGATCGCCAATCCACAGACAACAGCCGAATTCAGCGACGCAGAAGACGGTCTCAGACAACTGGACACGACTCATTCTGTCGTATGCTCGTCACAGGAAGCTATTCACCTTGCGCGTCGAGGATGCAACAGACGACAAGAGCGAGTGGGACGAAGTGCTGCGCAACCCCAGGATCCAACGTCTGTTTTATCCCCACCTTCGCGCTTTCCGCCGAACCTTACTGAGCCATTTTCTCATACAGGCCGCCTCCGCCCGTCTCACCTCGCCGCGATCCTGTCATCGATGGTCGCCGCGAACCAGGCGATGTACGAGCCACCGAACCAGACCTCCTCGGTGCTCCTATTCTGGCGATCCCCGGAAGAATGGGCACAGGTTCTGTACGACTGGGTTCGTCCGTACCTTCCCGCTCGCGGCCATGACACTGATACTGATGCTCTCGTAGGCGAACTCGACTGGGCACCTGAACACGATCATGACCTTCTACGAGATCGTCGAGCCGCCCGTCCCCTCGCCGCTCGAAGGCCTCCCGCTCCCCATCCTCCGGAAGGCGATCTCGGTGCTCACGAAGTCAGCCCGTGCGCAGGTAATCGCCGTCGCCGACGGAGAGGGAGTGCGGTTTCTCCCAGGAGCCCCAGGCAGATGAGGCTGCACCGGACTCTCCTGGAGGGGCCGAGAAGAACTTGGCACGGGCGTGTCTGTGGCTATTTGCGGGACCGACGAAGACCTTCTGTTATTCTTGTGTACGATATGCTTCAAGATGTCTAGCTAGTGTATAGACGGGGATTTCCGGATCGACTAGGTGGGGAGGCGACGTCTCACGCTGTTGTGCGGTGGTATCTGGTCACGATCCACCTCGCCCAACCCAGATCACGCATCCGGCCTCGTCGGCAGTCAAATATTGGCATGTTATTGCCTTTCGGCCCCAGGTCTAGACGGCGGGGATGCTCATGGCTAAGGTACATCCTCTTCTCCGTACGTGTATTTGGTATGTGTCCGTACGGACGCGATGCGAGTATCATGACTAATGTCTTTCATGGACACGGAACATGGAAGCAAGTGAGACAGCAGATGAGATGCGATGCGATGCGATGCGATGCGATGCGATGCGACACGATGATACACAATATGAAAGTACAGAAGATATTCAAACAGTTCACATCACAAGGCCGGGAGAAGGCAGAGCGGGGAGTGATACTAGGCTAATGTAGAAGTACAGCGGAAGGGAAATCGGGATGAGACCGGGAGGGTGAGCACCAGCGGTCCTCGGACAGGCTGGGTCTAGGTTACAGATAGATACATGCAGGAGGGGAGGAGACGTGCGGATGTGGATTCCGTCCATGCGAAGGCAAATAGGTAGCGCCTGGCCCGAGGCCGCGTGGGATCCTCGGGTGTGGTGGCTGCGAGTCATAGCAGCGTGACAGAGACAGAGAAGAGGAGAGGGGAAAATCAGATGGTGAGCGTGCCCTCGAGGTAGCTCGCGATCGTCTGCCCGGGAGAGAGCGGAGTAGGTGCGAGAATCTTAGGAGAGCTCGAATGCGACCGCTTGATGGGCCGCTCCGGCTCTGGCTCGTCGTCGTCGAGCTCTTCCGAGCTCCGCTTCCGCTTCCTCTCCATGCAGTCCGGGCACTCGGAGCAGTAGCTCTCGTCGCTCATCGCGGGGGAGGGCGAACGGTAGAGCGCCGGGGAGAGCGGGCGGTGCTCGGACTCGGACCCAGACGACGTCGACCGGGAGAGGCTCGGCGGGATGTTGGCTTCGAGGGGCTCAAGGCCGAGCTCGAGCTCATCGATGTGGGGAAGGTGGGGAAGCGGGGATGAGTGGGCACGCAACTCAGCGTCACGGGGAGATGGCGGGCACGATGATGGAGTCTCTGGGGGAGTTTCTGGCACCATCCTGTAGATCACGATCGTAGTGAGCAAGCCGCAATGCGACATCAGGAGTAGGTTACTCACGTCTTCTCTTCCACCTCCTTTTTCAGCTGGTTGTACTTTTCCTCGAACTCGTCCCGCTCTTTCTTCATCCTCAGGCCGTAGTCGCGGGCTAACCGCGCCAGGCCGACGAGTCCGAGCGTCGCTGCCGCATGGACGGCGGCGCGTTTGCGCCACACGAAGCAGCAGGTCTTCAGCGAGGCATTTTCCGCACGGAGGTGCTCGCATTCCGAGTTGCTGGACGTCGTAGCCTTTCCAGGAGAGGGTATTGTGTACTCCAAGAAGAGCTTCCGAACTGAAGGCGTTATGAACGATCGGAGGTGGTGGGGTACAAGGTTAGGATCGACATTAGCTGTAGGAATGGCGAAGCCGATGAGCTGGATGCCGTCTGCTGGGAGGGAGACGATGAGACTGACAAATGGTATATGCTTGCTTGCAAGTCGGGCAGAAGTGGTTAGTGGTATATGGCGTTATGGAACGTATGAGGCGAATGAGGCAGTCATAGCAGAAGACATGCCCTAACAGCGATCAGCTTCTTGCACACGTTCACATATGCGAGCGGTGAAGATGATGCTTACCACAAGGCAGAGCAGCGGGGTCCTTAAGCGCGTTCAAACAGACGATGCAGGTCGGCATGAGCGGCTGGTATAGTGCTAGGGCGGGGAGGGGGGGGCTACAAGATCGGCGTATTCGGTACGAGTCGGTACAGGCGGTGGCACGAAGAGAGTTCACCTCTCCCAGGGCATCTTTTATACAACATGGCGCGACGCGGCGGTGGGCAGGCGTTCTTAGCCTTCCGTAACCTGGCGGGAGTCGTATCAGGAGAGCAATCCAGACTGAGCGACGCGAGGACAGGCGAAGCGAGGAACCTACCAGACACTGCCCCTTTCGGTTTGTGAATGACGCGCGCAGGTTGCGAGGTCCCGGCACGTACGCCTCCCTGGCGGGCCTGGGCTGCACTGGTGGGACCACCCCATGGAGTTAACGCAGTCTAGGCGGTCGGCTTGGTTAAGGAACGCATATTCCGACTCTCATCCGTCGCAAGAACTGCACGTCGGTCAGTCCATCCGCTCGAGCTGTGCGGCCGCTCACCTCTCCGGAACATCATACGGCCACGGTGAGGAGCCTGAGCAAGCTGGAGCCATGCGGTTCCAGCTTGTTGCAAGTAGCCACAACAGAGGGTGCCAAGACGCCGGTGGTGGCGGGGCCTGGACCCAACCTCGACCATACCTCGCACTCTGCACAGCATTCGGCTCGGCCCGAACGCCCACACTAGACTCGTCCAAACGAGCAAACTAGACCTCGGCTCGGATGAGTGACCCGCACAGAGACTCTAACCACAGCGAAACTGGCAGGCAAGTCAAGCATGCTTTCTCTGTGAGCACGTAGCGAAGCCTACGTGCAGAATGCGGCTCGACTGCACAGGCCCAGAGGAATGAAACCAGCTCTGAATGTCAACGCCGGGCCAAAGTCGGTGTTTCCTGCACGTTCTGGCCACTTGACTCAGACGAGACTACGGACGTTTTTCAGCACAACCCCGCCCTGGGTAAACATTTCAAGACACCCACCCTCACGCTCCATATCTCGCGCTGAGCCGCGGACCTTGGAGGATGTGCTTCCGATCGTAGTCGATCGCCTTGCTGCTAGGCAGGACTCGGCAGCATGCCAACTCACGTAGCCCGCCGTGCTACGGACCGACATATGTTCGTCCGCCCGGCGTGTGGCGTTCTCAGTACTGAAATGAGCATACTTCGTGCACAGGCCACAAACACAAGTACCGCGACCCGTGTACGTGTTCCTTCAGGTAGCAAGACTTTATGATGACATTGTATGAAGGCGCGCACGAGGATCGGGATCCAGAGACTGACAGGTTAAGCCTACTGCTGGTCAAACGATAATGCCGGACCGTACTCAGTATTCTCTGCGTGTTCCAGGCGAATAATCGGACTTGGAATGTTCTCTTAGCATGCCACCGATTGTGATGTACAGTTCATCGCTCACCACATCGTGAAGATCCCGCGCAGGGTGCGGAGCTTAAAGAAGACACTTCCGAGCGACATGGGCTGACCTTGCAAGCAGCTCTCGTGCAAATTGGCGTAGTCCGCCACATCGTCCACAAAGAGACCCTTGTCCAGGCTGACGAGTACCTTCATGAGCTCCCATGCAACCAAGGACGACATAACCTGACATACCTTTGGTGAATGATGCTGAGGACGTCATACACAGTGATCGGGCGCCAAGTCTCCATTTTGTATTGCGACCTGCCGAACCCAGCCAAGTCGACCAAGAATATCGACGACGTTGGTACAAATGTGGCAAAGCTTCGCGCAAGGAGCGGGTGTTCTTCGAGATATGTGCGATTATCTTCGACGTCCCGGGAGCTCTCGTCTTTGCGCAGGTACGCGTCCAATTCCAAATCATATCGATTGAACAGGTTTACTTCGGACTCCGGACGAAAGCGTATTTTCCCAAACGCTCGATGTGGAATGAGACTTTCGCCTCCGTACTCCTCAGTGATGTGAACAGGCTGAAACGGTTCGTCAATGTCTCCCTCGACCTCCTGCATGCATTCTCCTGCAATCGTTTGTCTTCTAATGCATGACATTACAAGAAAGATATGGGTCACGTACTGTTATACTCGAGCAAGGCCTCACCGCATTGCGGGTGCTTACAGAATCCGTCCTTCTGTATACAATCAACCGCAATGAGCCGCCAGTCAACCACGGCTGCGAGGTCTTCCTCTGGGAGGCGCCATATCCCACAGTCCCAGCATGCGCGTGTCCAGAATCTGTCCGCGTGAGGATCCGAGTCGTAGAGAGCAGCGAAAACAGGGCTTGAGAGGTATAGGCAGACATGCGTCCGCAGGTCCGAGACGGGTATGTGGTTCTTGGTGATGAGCAGCACCTCCGGAGGTAGAGTCTTGGACCACATGTGGAGACCTTGGCAATAATTGGTGTATGTTGACCGCGAAGAGCTGAGGACGCAGCCTTGACGATGACCCTGGCAGAGGCGTGATGAGAGCGAGAGGCAGCCCTTGGGCGCTACAAGCACGCGGCGGCGCAGGCCCGCCGTCGTGCCTCTTGACAATGAGCTTGACTTCTGTAACATCCTCCGCCACCCACCAAAAGCCTCTCTAGCGACTCCGTAACCTGATCCGCCGTACGCTTTAAATGGCTCTCCCTCTGCCTCCAGAACTTTTCTTAGAAATCCGAGACCGCTTCGAGGAGTGGGATTTGCGGACGCATGTGTGCTACTACCTCACCCATCCCTCCATCGCTGCCATATACGACACTGCGGAGGACCCGGACGCGTTTTGGGCACTGTTGTGCTGGCATTGTGGGATAGGCAGCCTGCCAACGGAGCGCCAGGTGCGATGGAAGGACATCGCAACTCGCAGCGTCCTCAGCGACGGATTTTGCAAGCACCCGCAATGCGGTGAGGCGTTGCTCGAATATAACAGTGAGTGGCGCAGTTTTGGTCATGATGCTTTTAAACCAAGGACGTCCAATCACACTCGCGTACTACTCGTAGGAAAACGCATGCTGGAAGTAACGGAGGAGGTCCAGCCTTGCCAACCCCTCGTGATCCGGGACTACGAGCACGAAGCCGTGCCCGAGTCCCACTCCATCTTCTCGCACATCCGGTTCAGGCGTTACGGCGACCTTTTCCATGCACAAAACGTCCTCAAAGATGCTCACCTCACCTACCCGTCGGGCAGCGACGCGCCGAAGTCCAGAACTGTCACAGACATATGGGGCACGTACAACGTCGAGCCCCCAGACGACTACCCGGGCATGTACCTCGCAGAACATCCCATGGTGCAACGGTCTTTTGCGACGTTTGCTCCGGTGACGTCCATGCTGATGCTCAATTTGTGCGGACACACGGTGCGGGGGCGACTCTTGATGGGCGGACGAGCACTCACCGTGGTGGATATCCTCAACGCGATGCATCCAGAGTTAGTATGCAGGCTACGCCTACCCTTCGGGTGCTCACTCATTCTTGTCACAGATTGGATCACGTACTCAACATGGACGAGGTGCGTGAATACGTGGATCTCCACGCGCAGTGCTTCCCCAAAGACTGGGATTATAGGGCTGCGTTCCGCACTCTGCGCACGATAAGATCGTGTTTGAACGTGTGGTGAGTGGCCGTTTGTTGATGTCCATTGTCCAATTTGCATCCGCTGATCCCTTGATTGAACTTGGGTTGTACAGTCCATTAGAGCGATTGGAGCACCAGGAGAATACCGAGTTCGGACCTGCCTTCTCCTTCGTCCAGGCTTGAGTGTCACATCACAGTGATTCGGTACAATACATTCACTGCGACCCGTCCCAAAAATGAAAGCCAAACAACTTTATTGTCTGCTCTTTCGCGATCACGTGCCATCGCGGGTGTTGGGACGCGTTCTTTCAGATTCACAAGGTACGTTTGTCAACCGTTTCCCTCTCCCTCGTCTTGGGAGGCTTCAAAATCATGGCCCCCTCCTTCGCTACCTCACTACATGCCCCCCACCGATACCGCCATGTTCACGAAACCGACACGCCGCTTGCCCACCGAGATTCTCCTCCTAATCCGAAATTGGATTGATCCCTCGGACTTGCGCACACACGTCTGCTACTACCTGAGTAGCAGGATGGTCGCGGGGCTTTACAACTCCGAAGAGGACGCCGACGAGTTCTGGGAACTCGCGTGCTGGTATTGTGGCCTTGGGCTGACGCCATCCGACGAGGATGCCGGGAGGTCGTGGAAGGACATCGCAATCGAGTGCATCAAGGCCGATGGGTTCTGCACCCTGTCCGGTTGCGGGGAGAGTCTTCTTTGCCATAATCGTGAGTGGCGTGCGCGTGCACCACGGTTGAGGTCATACTGATATACTCCCCGACAGGTCAGGAAATGGAGCAAGCCATCTATCACCACGACCTCGCCCCCTTGGATGTCTACCTAGATGCGGATCACGGAGTCGTCTTCCAAATTCACTCTGCGCTCGAGAAGTTACGGTTCATCGGCGGACGTGGCGCGCCTCTCTTGCAGGACGCGACGTTCTCGGACACCGCCTGCGGCCGGCTTCCATTCTTCGAGGGCAACCGCTGGGCACTGGGTGCCCATCCGCTACTGTACCGCAGCTTCGCAACCTTCGCGCCGTCTACAAAGATGATGTTGCGCCCGGTTGCGGGCCGCCTGCTCGAGGGGCACCGACTGTCAAGGACAAACGCGCTTACAATATACGATGTCGTCAACACCATACACGCAGAGTATGTGCTTCTTACTACATGCTGCCGCATGTCGTTCTCTAATCACAACTGTATCTATATATAAGCTTGGACCGTCCCCTAACAGTGCAGAACCTAGTCGAGTATGTCAGAACACACCAGTCGTGCTTGCCTAAGGACTTGGCTCAATCGTACCTGGGTCCGCTCCAACGCTTGCAAAGCCTGCGCGATCTACTCCGCATCTGGTACGCACAGTCGTTATCCAGGTTTCACTCTGGGTACATATGCTGAGATGAGAAGCTCTACGTTATGCAGTCCCACTAAGGAGTACGCGCACGTTGCGGACGACGACGAGCATGGGCCGATCTTCGTGACGTTCTTGGCGTGCACGGCCGAGAACGAGCCCCATGATGACACCACGATGCAGTGCTGCGAACCAGAGACGGTGTCAAGTCAGCTGTAGTGTCTGGACCTCCTGGAGTACAATGCAGTAGCCGACGTCCCCCGATACCAGAACGATCTATACGGGTCACTCCGACGGCCATGAAGTAGACACAACCGACGCGCTTATCCCTGGCACGTTCGGCTAGCTCGGACATCGCCAAGGTCAGACGGGGCGCACAGGCCTGCGCGACAGAACGGGCCAGGTATGAGCATCCTTGGGTTTTGTGGCTACATACTCGGGTATTTGGCGGGAGCTTGCTGCGCCCGGGTATTCGAGGACTAGGTACGATCGATTCTAGTGGTGTGTCGTTGGTGCTGTGAACACGGTATGTCTTGTATTTGCGACGAGTCCATTCAGAGCGATACCCAGTGTATGAGTCCACTTTTGGCGTGTATGTGGAGTTTTTAGAACTTTGCAAGTTGTACAGTCAAGCTTCGGATAGGATCTAGTAAAGGTAATCTAGTAGCCGTGTTCCGGGGCCATTCCCTGTGGTGACAGCTACGCGACATTGCGGGTCGGTTTGAACCGAGCAAGGGGCCAGACCCTGGACTGGAGCTCGGACAGGTACGGAAAGTTGCAGAGCATTCATAGCCTTCACCACTGGTGACATCCCGTCTGTACACCGAGTAGGAACTCAAATCGTGAGTCATGCGTGTTGTCGAGCATAACTGTCAGTGTACCTTCTGGATGTACCTTCTGGACAACGGTAAGAAGAGCAGATGACCTATGCATATATGTAAATCGTATTGAATCACTCAGGACTGCACGCACAGTGTGAGAACGCTAACGATCTCTCACGACGTTTCATGAGCTCTTGGAGACGAACCCTTTGTATATACATCAGAAGTCCGAGATAGACCACGGAGTCTTGAGTAACCCTCGAATTCAAGAAGGCGACTGCACCATATGCATCATGCGCCCATGCGGTTCGAGCTCGACGGTCTATCAGGTCTTTGCACGGGGACATCAGGCTTGCGCACACACCCAAATAGTATCGAAGTTCGCGCTGCCAATAGCTCAGGCGTCTAGAAGCCTTCCGAACCACAGATAATCACGGAGCCAGAACGTTCAAGCCACATTCGACCCCCACTCAAGCTGCGAACTCAACTAGAATCAGCAACGACGACACCCAAGTGAGTACAGACAGAAGGTATGAAGACTATGCAACGACACCCTTGATCAAGTCCGCCGCCCGTTCGGCGACGGCGATGACAGGAACACAGGGGTGGCCAGAGACCTGGTCGGGGAAGACGGACGCGTCCACCACGCGGAGCCCCTGGATCCCATGGACACACAGCCGAGGGTCTACAACGCTCGTCTCTGGGTCGGAACCCATCCTCGCGGATGATGTCTGTGGGCGTCCGTGAGAAGGGCGACAAGAGGAGCCGTTTAGGAGATACTCACGGGGTGCGTCGCAGACTGCCCGTATTTGCGGATGAATGCCTCGATGTCCTCGTCCGAAACCTGTGTACATGGGAGAAAATTACGCAATGAACAAGCTGTGAGATGCAACTGCAAGATTAGCGAGGTACCTTGTCCGGGTCCGCGTCTCCAATCCAGTAATAGTCCTCGTTCTCGGGTTTGGACTCGTAATTACGCAAGTCGAGCGCGTCCGACAGAGGCGGCGTCCGCACAAGATGGAGGAGAAACCGAACAGCCTTGATGAGAACGTTCAGGTCGCTCTTGTCCGCAAGATAGCTGATGATTGTTCAGGACCGCAATGTCAGTAACTTCGACGAGCGCAGATGCCAGACACACTCACTTAGCGTTGATGAGAGGGGCATCGTACACACTGTTCGTGCGCAGCTCGACGGTCCCAGTACTAGAAGGTTTCAGGTTGATGACGCCCTGCAGCGCATGAGCGACGTGAGCAGAGCCCTGTGTGGGACATGAGAGCATCATACCACAGATACGCCATAGTTCCCTCGGGATGGGAATCCATGCCCATAGTCGATAATGCCCATGGGGAAGATCAGGTATTCGAGATCGGGTGCTTTGGGACCAGAGAATGTGTCCTTGACAGGGAGGTCGGGACCATAGGGGAGGCTGAGCGGAGAGATCGTAACTTAGCTGAGCGCAGACTCGCGGTGGACGGAGACCTCACCTCTTGTCGTCTGAACGAATAAATATGCCTGCTTGGCCACAGAGCGCGCTCATCGGACCTGTCCCAAACATGAGCCATCGTAGCAAGGCCCAGGCAGCGTGTGCCTGGCTTTGCGTGACGTTGTCCCAGGTCCATCCTTCCCGTGCGCGGAAGACGATGGTGCCAGGGCAGAAGTGCTGCAACAAGATGGGCGGAGGTTAGTTCGTCACTGAGTGACAGCCCAAAGTATGCGATAGAGGTCACTAACGTCAAGCAGACCACGGCCTACTGCAGGCATGTTACGCACGACAGGGATCTTCAGCTTCTCAAGTTGTTCTGAGGGTCCAGTGCCAGAGAGGAGTAACACCTGTGGTGAGCCGAACACTCCGCCGCACACGATAACTTCGCGACTCGCGCCGACAGCGAATTTTGGTCCATCCCGCGAGGTTGAAATCTGCACCCCAGCTGCTCGTAGACTGCCACCCGCACCCAACGTGAACAAGACGCGCTCAGTGTGGACGGATACGCCGATAGTGAGATTTGGTCGCTGGCGCACTTCGGGCCGGAGGTAGGTGGTCGCGGGAGAGCTCCCTGAATTAGGAGGCTGTGAACTAAGTTCCGGTCATACATCGAAAGTTAAGAACTCACTGTCGTGCTTCTCATCAACAGCGCCATAGAACGCCCCTGCACCGGCTGCCCCTGCGGATGTGTTGAAGTCCCTTGGCAGCGACAAGGTTAGTACTCCGATCACCAACAGGAGGAAGTCGCTCTCACTGCTTCCGAGGAATTCCCATCCCTTCGGCGGCCTCAAGGAACGCCTTCGTTACGGGCTGAAGTCGAAGGCAGTCAGACGGGCTACGATCTGGACAGATAGGTCGTATCCTTACAGCCAGGTCCAGGTCAGTTGCGACCTTGGGACCATCCTTTCTCATCTTCTGGAAGTACCTGTCAATCATGTTTGTGAGCGCACAGGGATCCCCTAATAAAAGTCAACGCACTTTGCCATCGTGTTGCTATCCCATCCTGTGGCGCCTCGCGTTTCCCAGGCATCGAAGTCTACAGGAGAGTTCAGCGCTAGCCTCTACGGATCAAAACATCGGCGCACCTTCTGGGTCGCATTGTTGATAGATCATGGCATTTATCGAGCTGAGGAGATGGAGACCTCAGTTAAGGGTTGATCCTCCCGCTGACCATGTTCATGTTGGCTCACCTAGTGCCACCTAAAAGTTTACCTCGCGGGTACTCTACAGTACGTTCGTGTAGGGATTGCTGAGGCCTACACCGAATTCACTGGTGTCCCCAGCTCATAGTGAATCAAAACTTACGTGGTTCGATAACACCAGTCATGTGCCGATCCAAGCATACGCTCGAAAGCGAGTGGGATACGACTGAAGAATTTGCCATCGTTGCTGCGGGCAGAGTCAATGCCGCGCCGACGGTGCGTTACGATTGTTCGTCGTCAACATACCTCTCTCCAGCCTCCAGCAGCAGCACTGTGGTACCGCGATCCTCCGACAACCTCGACGCAAGGACACACCCTGCCGTTCCTGAAACGAACAGTCACTCAATACGCTGCCAGCCGACGGGACGCATGCAACACATACCACCACCGACTATAACATAGTCGTAAGACCGCCATTTCGACGTCACCTCATCGGGTACTATATTAGAAGACTCCGGAACGAATGGGGTTGCATAAGCAGACGGATCGCTAGGCAACTTGGATGCTGCATGACCCATAGTGAACGGAGCAGTGCTAGTGACGGGTCTGACGGCGAGGGAACGGGGGGTAGCGTGCGTGCCAATTAAGCCCGGATATAAGTCGTGGACGGGGAAGCCGTGTTCCCCCTGGGGAACGGTAAGGTTTGATCGTTGGGAAGTCTACTACGACCTCTGGGCGGGGGCGGAAGTAGCCTCCTTGAGGCTGCTTCCCCATCGCGAAGGTTTCACCCAGGTGAAGAGGTTGTGAGAGGAGGGCAGTACCTGCCCCTGTCATGGGAAGTCATGAGGCAGTTGCGTTCAGTCAACGATGGGAAAGACTCCGTGGGCGGGGAGAAGGGGATGATATGGGCCCAGGCATCCCTGCTTCTGCGTTTAGAGCTACTTCGCGAAGAGGGCAGCGCGGACATCAACATCAGTTCTATTCGCGCATGCCTTCTCATGACGGAACCTACAATCAGCTTGCGGCGAGACGCGTATCGATTCTGCCAGTGGCTTACCAAGTTTACCTCCATGCGGCGTGGGGTGCGATTACACAGCCGACGGTGACAATGGGCCCCCGAACGCCGCTCATGAGGCCTTGAGGATCCATCTTCCGAGTCTGGGTGCAAAGGGAAGCGTATAGCTTTGGAGACAGTCCACAAGCATCTGAGAACCAGATGGACAGCGTGAACGTCGCATGGCAGTTCGGACAGTAACAAGAACTTCAGGGCAGGGCGTCTGTTCTTATCGTTCTTAGTTACTGGCTAGTAAGCACTTTCTTACCCGGTGTCATGCTGTGCTAGTCGGCCGTTCTAACTTCTGACTGACGCTATCCGACAAAATCAAGTTGGAATTCGACTATCGACAGAACCAGCACCTGCGCTGTCCAATTCTCGCGGATCCTGCGGACGTGGCAAGTGAATCATCAGCCTTTTGATTCCTACGAGTCTCAGGGCGACCGAGTCCGATTGGGGCCAACACCGTGACATCGATATCACCTTGGAACTGATTGAGGTCAGAAGTACTCGACCTGCTCTGGCAGCTCACGTACTATACGCATAGTATTTTGAACACTGGCAGTCCATGCCGCCGCCAGGACCCAAGTTCTGCCGAGGGCTGTGTCCGTCCACCCTCACCCTCCTCAGCAGACACGTTCGTGGGTGCCACAAGAACCTTTCGGACTCTTACTCGGACCACAATCACACGATGCAGAAGACCGTTGTTCGATGATATCTGCAAGGCTCAGCACGAGCTGCGTTTCATCGTGCCTTCGACAGCGCCGGCAGACCGGGACCAGTACGCCGCCAACCCGTTCGATTGGAGCTTGTGGTCTCTCCTGGACACACCGCGAGACGCCCATGCTGACCTCCCTAGTGCTCGAGTTTGGGAACCTCTCAGGAAGCAACTCGATGCTACTATAAGTGCGCAGCCTCTCCGCAATGCCGCACAACTCTCAGCGCAGTCATGGATTTAGCCCCAGCCACCCCAGCCGCAGTGCCCTTCCTTCCGACAAAGCTCCCAGCTCTCGACAATACTATGGGAGCGTGGCTGATAGGGACTTTCATCGGTTTACTGTGAGTGTTTGCGGCCGCACACGATCTCCTACTTGTTCTCACATATGGTGTTATGACAGTCTTCAGGGTGTCGGGTACCACCAGACCTTCAGGTACTTTCGTCTTTACCCACATGACCCTCGTTTGCTGAAGCTCTGGGTATGTTTGATCCACACATCTGCCGGTTGGCGATGGCTGACGACTATCTGGACTATGATAGGTCATTCTGCTCACGTATGTCATTTCCTGTATACTATAGCCCGGACTTCTCTAATCCCTGAGTGTAGTATTATGGAAACTGTGAACACGGCGTTATCGATGCATACATGGCATGTGACATGTCAGGCGGCGTCGACGGCTTGAATCTGATGCCTATCTAGTTACTATAATCTCGTCACGAACTACTTCAACCCGACCGTACTCCTCGCTGGCCCTGTATGGTGAGTACAATCCTTGTGAGTCGCCACCAGGCTAATTATTTTCCAGGTCCCTCAAGGTGCGTACTCGAGTACATGTGAGGATCGCCACTGCACCCTCTGACTACCTTGGCAGTTTCTGCCAGTACCGGGGGTAAGTTGTTTATGGCAAGGCTGAGCATGGTTCCGTATCTCATGACATGACCTGTGTCGTAGAGCTTGTCTGCAGTCATCACGCAGCTGTACGTGTCTTTTGCTCTCCTTAGCACATGTTAAGCTAACATCTTCCGCAAAGCTTCTTCGCCCGTCGAGTATACAAGAGTCAGTTCCACTTCGCCTATCTACCAGTCTATCGTCGTACTATTAATGAAGCTACTAAAGTTGACAGACGGTTCCGACCAGTAGCGATAGTTGCGGTAAGGCATTCGTACTCATCCGTATGTCGCGCGTATGGTGACGATCCTACCTGAAGGCAACTCTCGTTCTTGGTTTCGCCGGTGAGTTCGCATTCCCAGCAGCGTAGTAACTTGCAACTAAAAGCTAATCACTTCTACTCAACCCTAGGTTGTTACATCGGCAAGTCTCGAGCCTTGTCACTTTCCGTTCGCAAATACTAACCATATCCGCACAGCTCTCACAGGCCTTGGGTACGCCGTGCCGTTCTATACTCATACTTATATAGGACGATGAAGTAATGAACTCGGCTCCCAGATGGAATGCTCCAAACATCCAGCAGTTCCTAAAGTACTCGGTATGCACTTGGTTGTGGTGTCTATCTATTGCTCTGACCTCGCACGTTCCCAGTGGCTGCCTTCCGTGGGATCCGGCATGATCATGGCCGGTGATTTCTTGCTCACCGCGAGTCTTATCTATTTCCTGCGACGGAACCGAACTGGGGTGAATCGGTAAGTTCTGATCCTCTTTGGTGGAGTGTTGATCTCACCCTCGGACCTCACACTTTTAGAACGGACTCCATGGTGGATATTATCATCATGTATACAATCAGCAGTGGTGAGCCTCATCAGTTCGTCTTCTTCAAGATGCGCACAGCTAACCCTCGCTTCAGGCCTACTTATCTGGTATGTGCGTCCTACGATGTATCGACTATGTGCTCACCGTGGCATGGCGCAGCATCTTCAACGTTCTCAATGTCGCATTCGTGAGTTCTCACGCAGAGATAGTGGCTTGACTCAGGCAGAACACACTAACCTAGCTCCGCAGTCTACGGCCTGGCCTAACAACCTGATCTATGCAGGAACTTCAATTGTCCTCACAAAACGTAAGTGGCATATGCACACTGGCATGCCTGAGCTCACACGCCGGCGCAGTGTACTCCAACACCTTCCTCGTCTCGTAAGTTCACTGCGACAATTGCCTTGCCTTGGCTTCGCTCACGTTCCTACTAGGCTGAATGCTCGGCAGTCGCTCATCAACCACGGCGTCATGATGGACGAGAGCAAGCAGTTCAGGTCGACTATTGTCAAGCAGAACCCCCGCTCCGATATGTCCTTGAACTTCCGTCGAATCGAGGTGCCCATCGAGGTGGAGCAGGTGCGTCGACGCCTATGGATGTTCATCACATGTCACATCAATTGACGATGATCGCGTCCACAGCACGTCCATGTGTCGAGCTTCGCGGCCTCTGACACGACCGCGATCGAGCTGAAGGCCGTTCCTCACGGCCTCTTAGGGAACACAGTGGACTCCGTCGATACACAATCCAATTTAGACCGCAAAGAGTCCGTTGTTGTGGACGCTGCTGACATGGCTTGACCCAACCTAGATCGATGCTCCGTGACGCCCTAATGACTCCCATATCTTCAATGTATGGACCACTATATTGACTTCTCGCCGTTGTCCAAGTAATGTACTATCAACAGAGCTGCAGGAACTTGTGTCTCAGAGGCCGGAATGGAAGGTGGGTTCGCACCAACTTGTGTTACGTCCGCGACGCGTCATCCGCGAGTGCGTATTCCATCTACGCTCATCTGAGACTATGGGGAGGTACTCGCCCCACGCTTTGGAAGTTGTTGATGGACTGCATTGCGGTCACGGTGGGCATATCCAGCTGTGAAACGTTGACGGTCCGGGCCAGCCTCTTGCGCCCTAGCCAAGGGTTCGAACAGGTCTATGTGGGGGCGACGCGCACTGTCGGCGAAGAGAAGTCGGCATGGAGAGAGCGCCACACAGTTGTGTTCAGGGTTTGCGGCGTACTTGCCCCGCTGTCGTCCGGAAAGGGTGTTAGAGCCGTCGAGGGGTTGGAGACGCCTCGATATTACGGATGAATCACTGTGATATGCGAGTACCGGGTACACCGAACCCTGTTCTCCCCTGGGAGCCTTGTATCCGGCCCGATGTACCATCAAGTTGCCCTGCAGTCCAACCATACAGTTCGGCCAACAAGATTGGATCAGTACTTCAGGAAAGACAGAGACGACAGCCAAGCTTATCAGATCGGAAAACCATGCTCCCGCTACCTGCGCGGATGGAGGATCGTGGTCACGCGGCGTAGCCTGGACAGAATACGACGGTTCTCAGCGCATCTCGGACTCTTCTGAGTCTTCTCCACTGGGCGATGGTGCGCATTCCCGCGCTGCACCCACTTGACGTAAATTAGAAGCACGAACAGAGGATCGCGACCCTCTGTGCACGAGGAGTGGGACCAAGAGACGTGCTTGAGCAACGCCGAATGTAACCTAAAGATGGTGATGCGATGACGAATCCACAGGATGAGCGACTTGATCGACGTCGCGATGGTATCGCAACATGCTTCCATTCTGTGTGTGCCAGGGCCAGTAGACGATATCGAGTCCGTCGCGGGGTGCGAGACTGTGTCAGTACTGTACAAGTCACTCGATCGGAGTCGAGCACCCTGAACAAGTGAGCCATCGAAGGGTTTGGTGTGGGGCAATTAGTTTCCACTCACAAACTCCGCATCGTGCACACGGTAGCAGTGCACCCATAAAAATTCTCCCCGCTCATGATCAGGCTTGCTATGTTGAAATCTCAGCGTCAGCGCGTCCGGTGGACCCTGCTGACGACGTGCTTCCTGCTAGCACCGGTGTCTCATGACAACCGTATAACTCAGCGTGTCAGTTCGAAGAAGACCTGATACATTTTCTATATAGCCATCTGCTTCTGAAGTGAACGAAGGAGCTCAACGTAAGGGTCAAGTGAAGCGGACGACATGAAGGACGGTCGAGACTGACCCAGAGAATGTGACAGACTACGTGACGCAGGCGAAAAAGGAAGCGCTCACAGCACAACTTGAACTTGACTGCCGCGACCTCGGACGTGCCGCCGTGATGGCTCCCAGCTGCCTCCAGCTCGAGCTAGGTCGTATGCTACGAGTCGCTCTAATGTTTTTTTCTGACACTCGACTCAAAAAAGCCGGCACACAGAGACCCTGAGGAACAACCTGCTGCCCGATGTCCACTGATTTGGTTCAGAATATACAGTGGCGGCTCAGAAGACCCTGAGCAAACGCCGAAGAAGCTTCGTGAGGACCATGAACACATATAAGTATGCAGGAACGACATGGAGCAGCAATTGACCCCGAGCATCCCAGTCGACAGCCATGATCTCGAACGCTGGACTCGTCATGAGCACTTCCGAGTCGGGTACACGCGCGGTGGGACCACTCCCGGCGTTCCCCTCGCTCGGTGACACGATGGGGGCATTCCTCATCGGCGCGTTCTTAGGGACTCTGTGAGTTCACGCTTCCAGTCGTACGCCTGTTGCCAGGACTGACCTCACTATAGATTGCAAGGAGTAGGCTTTCATCAGACGTATCGGTACTTCCGGCTATACCCCGGAGACCCTGTGTACCTCAAGATATGGGTATGTATATGCCGTCTCTCTCGGACTTCATGTGTTCTGAATCTTTCATGTATCAGGTGGTTTTGCTATTGTACGTCCGTGACGTTGGTGGCGACGTACAGTACGTAACCGCTCAACTCGGAGCAGGTTCATGGAGCTCGTCAATACCGCGCTGGTCATGCATACATGGTCCGTCAACTTCTACAACGATACAGTTTGTTATTTGGTCACTCTTTTCATTGAACTCCTCTACTGCAGTTACTTCTATCTCATAACAAACTACTTCAATCCGGTCGTTTTGCTCTCTAGTCCCGTATGGCGAGTATCTCTAGTCTCGATACTCCTTCCGCCGCCGCTTATCTATGGTATCTACGCAGGTCTCTCAAGGTCTGTACGATCTGCTTGAAACCCGTCTATCTGATTTCAATGTTGGACTGCATAGATCCTCCCAGTGCCTGCTGTGAGTGCACCACCTGAGCCATCGATTACAGACTCTTGCTGATATCGACCGCAGTCTCTTTCCGCCGTCATTACTCAGGCGTGAGTAATCACCGCCAATGAGTACTAGATATACCTGACAGGCAGTATTGCAGGTTCTTCGCTCGACGCATATACCTTGGTGAGTACCTTCTACCTCGGGATTCGACGGCGTCTGATCGTCAAACTGCATACAGTCAATAGGAAATTCAGGCCGGTCGCCGTCCTCGCCGTACGTCCTCGATGTTCTTCTTCAAATGCGCTTGAGTGACCCAGAACCGAATCGATAGGTTTTGCTCATGCTCTCCTTCTGTGGTGCGTCAGGACGACCTTCACTTGTACTCTACATGTCGCTGATAGGTCCGCGATCTAGGCTGTTTCATTGGTACGCCTCGTGTCCTCTGCTACATGACACTCAGTACTCATGCTCGTACAGCACTAACAGGCATGGGGTCCGTATGGGTATATATGCTCGAAGTCTCGCAGTGCACTGAGATCTACTTCGTCGCAGGTGGAACAAACCCACAATGGCCGAGTTTCTCGATCTCTCAGTGAGCACTCGCCACAATTTTCCTTTCGCGAATTGAAGCTGACAGTGCTTCAGTGGCTTGCATCAACAGCCTCGGGCCTCATCATGGCTGCCGACCTGATGATGACCATCGTGCTTATTTGGTTCTTGCGACGTAACCATACTGGCGTTACCCGGTGCGTGTACTGTCCGCTGGGCTGATAAAAGTGCACAGGCCTTACTAGACCGACCTTTCAACAGCACCGATTCGCTCCTTGACATGCTCATTCTTTATGCCATCAGCAGTGGTGAGTGCTCTTGGAGCAACAGTCCTTATCTTTCCCTAGCTGACAAACTCTCGCGTCGCCCTAGGTCTTCTCATTTGGTGAGTAGGCGACACCCGAACAAGACAGTCGCGAGGGGTTCTGACCGCTCCTTTAGCGTCTTCAACGTCCTGAACGTCGTATCGGTACGCAGATAATCTGGCCCAACGACACTTCCTTCGAATCTGACAACACACACATCCTAGTCTCTCCTTTGGCCCGACAACATGATCTTTACAGCCGTCTGCTTCATCCTCACCAAGCGTGCGTTCCATGCATTCTATCTGTGCTGTGCTCTCTCACGTTGCCACCACACAGTATACTCGAACACGTTCCTGGTGTCGTAAGTACCGACCTTGTGGGACCTCCGTCTAGTAGGACCTGAGAATGTTACACCTAGCCTCAACGCACGCCAGTCCCTCGTTGTCGACCGAGGCGGCATAGTAAACGAGACCACACCTTTCAGCCCGACGATCGTCAATGGCAGCCACCCCTCGAGCATGAGCACGCACCGCCGCGTCACGGTCTCCGATGTGCGTCCACGTCTTGTCTGTCTCTCCCTACTTCGCTAACTGATCAGACGTCGGCCGCCTGTTCCTGCAGTTGCGATATGACCAGCCCGTGGGACGCCGCGACTCCAAGGACATTGAGCTCAAGGTCGTAACGCAGCTCGTCGTCGACGCGGAGAGCGGGACGGATATAAGTCACATCGCCGAGTCTCCCCTGTCTCCCGACCAAGATACGCTGGTATAGTCGAACAGAAGGTCTGTCTGTTGCACCGAATGCGCGTGCTTACCCTCCACTGCGCTTGTCGCTGATCCATGCTGTTCACTTCAGATGTCTTGAAGTTTTGCTCAAGTACACTTGAGAAAATGTCTGAGGACTTTGATCTCGTGTTGATACCCATATCAGGTAGTCGAGCTCGGCCTGGGTCATCGGGAATAAGTCAAATGTAGGCAGGTACATGTTATCCCCGATGGGGATGGTGCGCAATAGAAGGCCTCATCTGGCGCCTTGGTTGCTCAGAAGTTCCGGGGATAGAAGAAGGGTGGCGCTGATGCATCTCCTACGATGAGGTGATACGCCCGCAGAGGCCATGGATGTCGCTGTGATTTTGACGCGGTTTGTTTCGCTGCTCAACGTTCGCAGACCTCTCGGAGTTCCCAAGTGGCCCCAGGAACCGCCGGCCTCAGATACATATATAAGGCACTCACCATTATGGTGAGATGGCCGAGCGGTCTAAGGCGCCAGACTAAGGCAAATCCATTGAGATGCTGTCCAATCTGGTCCGAAAGGGCGTGGGTTCGAATCCCACTCTCATCAGTTTTTATTTTTATGCTTCCACCTAGTTCAAGACCAACAGGCTCGACAGCAGCCTCTACAAACAGGAGCAAGTCTCTTAACTAAGAACTTGCTAGACATCCCCGCGAAATCGAAATGAGACACCCTTGAGCGCTTGAGCTTGTGATCCAAGCGCTTGCGTTGCTAAAGTTGTCTTCTCCCTCCCCACTGTGACTCTGTGCCATGCTCCTGTCTTGAGCCCTGCTCCTGTCTTGAATTCGACCTATATGCCGAATGCTCCGTGATGTCGATCGGACCATACGATCTGAACATCCGTGGGGCGTATGACAGTGCGCCGGACCGCCAGCTCGATATGATACACATGGTCGAACTTGCGAATTTACGAAGTTCGACCACGCCACCCTCTTATCTCCTCCGCCGCTGCTCCGTGAGGTCATGGATCACCCGCAACGGGGTATATAGTGACTCTCCTCACCACAGCTATGGCCTATCGCTCGGCCCTACTAGTAGCTTCAAATCACCGTGATGACCACAACAATCATTCTCTTGGCTTTCCTCTCGCAGCTTCTGGTTTGTGTGGCCGCGCTTCACTCTATTCCTAGCTTGCGATACAATGAAAATACGACTCCGATGCGACGAGGCGATACCGCGCCCAACGGAGCGCTCTTCTTCGACGTAAGTCGCTTGTATGGGTATCAACGTAGCACAGGTATGCAACTAACACCTTACAAGATGCCGCTTGACCACTTTGGAGGGATAAATGGGACGTTCAAGAACCGGTATTGGATAAACGACACCTACTACAAACGTGGAGGACCCGTCTTTCGTGCGTGTTACTGCAAGTAGTCTCTCCAGCCGTGCTAACAACTGACTCTGCACGTTTAGTCTTCGACTCCGGAGAGCAGAACGCGGAGCCACTGCTCCCGTACTATCTTCAGGCATGCCAAGAAGTCTCGACTTACTGGAGGGACATAATTATTCTGACGAGCTGAGCAGGAGTACCATGGACTGTCTGCAACCATGCGACTCGCCAAGAGGTACAACGGGCTTGCCATTCTCTGGGAACACCGTTATTATGGCGACTCCTTGCCCTTCCATGTTAACGTAGGTCGCCATTGATTGCTCACGAAGCGTGATGACTGATATGCTGGTCCTCTAGGAAAACACAACGGCGGAGCAGTGGCAATTCCTAACCACTGATCAAGCTCTCGAGGACGTCGTATACTTCGCGAATCGGTTCTCTCTCGATTCCGCTCTTCCTGGTTCTATCTCGAATGCTACCACATCCGCGTCAGATAACGCTCTCCATCCCTCGAACACGCCCTGGGTCTGGCTCGGAGGTTCCTACCCAGGAGTCCGGGGTGCGCTCCTCCGTGTGCGTAACCCCGAGACCATTTTCGCCGTCTGGGCCTCTTCTGCCCCTGTCCAAGCGCAGATCGACATGGCTTCTTACTACAAGGCCGCCGAACGCAGCTTGACTAGAAATTGCTCTGCGGACTGGGTCGCTGTTACGCGCTACGTGGACGACACCCTAGCCAATGGCACTGCGGACGCCGCTGCGGACCTCAAGTTCAGGCTGTTGAGTGCGAGACAGGACGGAATCACACGGGAGCAGGCAGCGAATGCGAGCGATGTTAGCGCTGCAAGCGTGCTCATGGACCCGTTGAACTTCTATCAAGTGCGTTCAAAGTCATCTATGCGCGTTAAAGGCCGTATCGCTTACCTACCTCCGCAGTACTATGGGTTCGAGGCGTCGGTTCTGCCCTTCTGCAACGTCCTGGAGACGCGCAATTTTACGATCACTCCAGTGGAGACTGGACTAGCGGCGACCTCCGGGATCGACTCTGCGCTAGAAGCTTTCTTGACGGCGATCAAAGAGGTAAATTACGACGCCATCCCCGGAAATGCCGACGATCCCGTCCAGGACCGGTCGTGGATGTGGCAATACTGCTCTGAATATGGTTCGTCGCAGTACTATCTGTTCTTCCACCGGCTTTGACTGACCTACCGCGCCAAGGATTCTACCAGCGCGGCGATCGGAGCAACCCTCTCTCGATCGAAACGTCCTTCCGCTCTCTCGAACGCTTTCAGCAGCAGTGCAATGATGCCTTCCCCAGTGGACTGCCGCCTGCTCCAGCTGTCGAAAACATCAACAAGTACGGCGGGTGGAACATGACGCCCTCAAACGTCTTCTTCACTAATGGGGAATGTGCGTATTCCCCTCGCTTATCTGACCATAGCTTGACAAGCGCACTCTTCCTGGCTACAGTCGATCCATGGCGCACCATGGGACTTGCCTCCATTGAGACGAACTCGCCTCACCGCATTCCTTCTGTTGTAGTCCCTCGGTACGTTCCTTCATCAGAGAGTGTCACAGCGCTCTGACGTTTCGGCCGGACGATAGGTGTAACGCAGCTCCAGAGTTCCCATCCTTTTTCGGTCTCACGCACGCAAACATGGTGCATGTGTCCGACTTGCGCGTGCTGCTGACGCCAGATTCCAACCACACCGACTTCAAGACGGTAGGGTTCTACAGTCCCGTTGCGCAAGAACCGTTCTATGCCGGGTTGGGGTTGTTCGAACTCGCTTTGGATGCATGGTTGCCTTGCTTCCCGGTTGAAGAGAACACGAAGGATATGCAGCAAGGATATGTATCTTGGAACTGAGTGTATGAACAGGAGACGACAAGCTTGTCATCTCAGATCATCAAAGAGATAAAAAGCAAAACCGTTACTCTTAGCTCTCTGTCGGGGAGTCGAACCCCGCTTTCGCGCGACCGATGCATTGACAACAACGCCAAATGACAGGCGCGTGTACTGACCGATATACTAACAGAGACTTATGATTGTAACGACACAATACACCTATATGGCCAGGATGTCCCGTAGGGAGAAAGACAGACTCCGGGAAGGATTCCAGCTTCTCGAGATATGGCACACTACCCGCCCACTCACCTCGTCCTTGAGCAGGACATCTCCCTTCTCGTATCTGGATATCATTTTCATGTCTTGAATCCAACGTGCGTCGGACGTTGTCAGCGCATTCATTGTCACGGACTGAGTCGACTCGCACTAGCACTGGCGATCTCCTCCAATCCACCGCTACCTTCGCGGACGATGTTCTGGAGAAGCTTCGAAAGTCCGGCCCTATTCGTTGTGTAGCGGTTGATGCAAAGAGAGCTCATATTACAACGACTGGTGATGACAAGAAGTTGAAGGTGTGGAGCAGTGTCACGGACAATCTGCAGCTCGTGAACGAACGGTGCGCTCGTATTGTTTTTCCCCCGTCAGTTACAATCTGAACGCATTATGTATTGCCAGCGAGCTACCTAAAAAGCCGACTGAAGTTTCCTTCACGCAAGATGGGCAAACTATTGTCGTCAGCGACAAGTTTGGAGACGTATTCAGGTATGTTCGCACTGGACTCTTGCGCAAGAAATGCATCCGATGAACATGGCGCGTCCAGCTACCCGCTCCATCCGGAACCCCTTTCTATGTCTTCTTCGGAACAGGCAAGTACCTCAAAACGCGGCTCTCTGACCTCGCACGAAAACCCCTCCAATGGCACCCTCATCCTTGGTCATGCCTCCATGCTCACCACCTTCCTGCTCACCCCTGACGAGCGATACATCGTCACTGCAGATCGCGACGAGCACATACGGGTGAGCTGGTATCCCCAAGGGTACAACATCGAGCGGTACTGCCTTGGCCACGAAAAGTGCGTACCTTGCTCCTATACCTCATACCCTCTTCTATGTCCATGGCCCGGCTCCGGTGCAAGCATTGTCCATTTTGAGTGTGGACGACACCTCGGTCATCATGGGCTTAGCACGCGCGTAGAAGGCGACAGACTAAGGCTTAACCACCCGTTCTGTAGCCTGCTCATCACCTCGTCTCGGTTGTCTTCGTACAAGTGGAAGGATTGACGGACTGTCAGTCCTGTAGATCATCGTCAGTTACGATGTCCTGTGGGATGGAAGCTCATGCTTTCTTTATGGTGAAGTGGAGCCTCACCGGCGTTGCCCCGAGGCTGGAGGTGGGTTTGCATCGGGTTAATAATGACCGGGCCAAATGACCTCGCTGGTCCCGACCTGTTTGCGACTCGCAAAGAGCTAGCTATTATGAGTTGTTCCTCTACCACTGGAACAATACTGACCTCCAATCGACAGATTCGTTTCTGCCCTCCATATCCCTTCCTTTCAGCCATCCACACTTGTCTCGGGAGGTGGCGATCCGATGCTGAAGGTGTGGGATTGGATGTCCGGCAAGCTCCTCGCGAGCATTAACGTCTTCCCGACCGTGGAGCCGTACATCAAGGTCAAAGCTCCGAAGCGGCGGCGCGGAGGGAGCGATGGCGATGGCGATGGAGAAGGTGAGGGAGGTGAGGGAGAGCAGAAGAAGGGCAAGGGACGCGGTCGTCGGAATCGTGGGAAGGGCAAGGGCAAGAATAAGGAGGAGGCTCGCGAAGACAGCGCAGATGTTGAGGAGGCGGAGGCTACGGAGCCGAAGGCGAATGAAGAGCATGGGGATTCGCCAATGCCCGATGCTGCTGCTCAGGACCCCGGCAAGGGCGATACTCAGGCGTCCTCTGCGGCGCCGGAAGAGGTCCTGGTCTTTGTCGCGCACAGAATCTCGTCCGTGGATCGCGGCAAGCATGGCCGATTTATCATCTTCAACGCCGTCGGGTAAGTCGTGTATATTACTGTTGCCTACCTGTATGTGCTCACAGCAAGTCCCTCAGCGCGACTGCTCTGTTTTACACGGCTCTACCCGCCGAGGGCAAATCAAACATGCCCGTGCATACAGTGGAGTTCGGTGTGCCTGTGAGCGACTTCACAGTCGGTCCCAATGGCGATGTCTGGGCGTTGCTAGATGCTGAGTGGAGCGACCCACCATCTGCAGAGAAGCCTCAATTTGTCCGGTTACTTACATGGGATGGGGCGACGGTACGTGTTACTAGTAGTTACTCAAAACAATCTGATCTTACTTTCGTACGCAGCTGTCCGAGGCGACCTCCAGCGACTCCAAGCTCCTCGCGTCCCTCAATTCAAATTGCCTCGTTCCTGGTATGCGCTCTCTCATTGTCCACAAACAATGTTCTGACCGTTTCTGGTCCCAGCAACGCCCGAGGACCTCAAGGCCCTCGACCTCTACTCCGACCTGTCCTCAATGCCGAAGAACGTCGACCCCGAACACGACCCGCTCATCCGGGACACGCTCTCCGAGGCGGCCGCCGTCGACCTGGACACAGACGGCAAGGGGCTCACGCAGCGCGAGCTCGGGCGGCTCAAGAAAAAGAAGGCTCTGCTGGCGAAAATCCAGGAGAAGGAGCAGCAGAAGCGCGGGGCGAGTGAAGTAGCCGAGACGCAGGCGGAGGCGGGGAGAGAGGTCAAGCGGACGCGGTCGGAGAGCGGGGAGGGGGACGGTAAAGACAAAGAAGCAGTGTACGAAGAAGACGTTGAAATGAAGTGATGTTGTGAGTGATTTCCGGTTGTCTTTAGTGTATGCAGATGGCTAGCGAGGCTGCTATTGCGTCGATCATCCAAGGTGACCTGCTAGCGTGGCACTGGTCCGTGTCTCCATCCCCATCCACGGTGCTCCCGTGCCACTCACTCGAGTCACTAGGTATGTCTGGAGACGCAAGAGTTGCCAAGCGTCGATTCATCCCTTTGCGCGAGTTAATGAATGTAGCCCCGTTACTCGCTATCGCCGTGATGGAGACACAGGAGGGAGACGTGCTACATGAAGAGCCTCTCTCACGGTTGGTCCGCCGCGCGTCCCTGGTTATCTTTGCCGTCAGATTCGCGACGAACTGGATGGCGAAGGGCATTTGGCAGGTGAGGTGCGTTCTCGAGTTTCCAGTCATGAGGATGATGACTTCGTTGCGATCCAAGTGTTAATTTTCGCGGCTCTCGGTGTATCGCTGAACTAGGAATGTGTTCACGAATTTTACACTTATCATCTTGGACGAGCCCATGTCGTGGAGGCGGAGGGCTCCTTCGTTTGTCCCTATGTTACCTTCGACCCCCAAGGGCTTTGGAGCTCCTCGCTGATGAATTGCTATGAGGTACCGATATTTGAGCCGGCCTCTCGCCATCTCCCTACTGTGGACTCTTCCGGATGCAAGAACCAAACCATGTCGGGACAAGTCGAATCGCGGCATTACCTATGGTTTCCGATGGACTATCGCCGAGAACTTGCGTGTCGGGCGGCAACGCGCGCTGAGCCTCTTCCATGTGCATGGGGTCTCGTGCCCCTCAACACGAATGATGCGGCTAGACGGCGAACGGCGGTTGTAGCTGGCCTTGCATGACGCGCGACAGCGGCACCGAGGAAGCCAGTACCCTCGCGATCAGCGTCAGAAGCGAGAGAGTATGCCGCCGCCAGTGTGGTAAGGATTCGTTCACGTACACTCTGATGAGTGGTAGAAATGCTTCCAGAGTTCTATAGAGGATATAAAGGGCTCTCATTTGCATCTGGCGAACGACAAGATACTCGTCGATTCCGGGCTCCTGAACCATTCTCTCCAGCCAGACTGACTTCAAGAGATTACCTCGGCCAATGACTTCCGCCTCCTCTACCGTAACCCAGCCCACCATCGCCATCATCGGCGGAGGCCCAGCGGGGCTCACCACCCTTCTGTCTCTCCACAACCGCGGCGTCAAGGCCACGCTCTACGAGAGAGAGGCGAGCAGCAAATCTCGTGCCTACGTGGGCGGGATGTTGGACCTCACCTGGGATGAAGGGCAGCGCGCCCTGCGCGAAAACGGGCTCGCCGAGGTCTTCAAGAAAAACTCGCGCCTCGAGGCCCAGGAGAGTCGCCTCTGCGGCAAGGACGGTGTCGTACTCGCTGGGCGCACCGAGGCCGACATCCCAGACGAGACGAAGGCCCGCCCCGAGATCGACCGCCGCGTTCTCCGCGAGATCATGCTCGCTGCCATCCTCGAGGACGCAATCAAGTGGGGTCACACCCTCGCATCTGTACGCCCGCTCGCCGACGGCACCGGCAAGCACGAGCTCACCTTCGCCAATGGGGCTGTCGTCGTCAGCGACTACCTCATCGGGGCGGACGGAGCCAACTCTCGTGTACGCCCGCTAGTGTCTTCCGCCACGCCCATCTACTACGGTGTCAACGGTGCGGAGATTTCTATCCCGCCCGCAGTCGCTGCGCTACCCGAGAACGCGGCTATCCGCGACGCCGTCGGGCTCGGGACTTGCAGCTGCGCTGAGGACGGCAAGGTCATCTCCTGCCAGCGCAACGGCGACGGGCGTATCCGTGCGTACGTCTGGTTCCGCGGGTCGCTCGATTGGAAGCTCCCTCACGAGCCGCAGGAGGCGCGGCGCGTGCTGCACGAGATGTTCGAGGGCTGGGCGGCGTGGGTCCATAAGATCATTGACGTCTGCGCCGACGACGCGATCTATCCTCGGCCGCTGTTCTACCTCCCCGCCGACCACCGATGGACGCATACGCCGGGAGTGACGATCATTGGGGACGCGGCACACCTGATGAGTCCATACGCGGGCATGGGGGGCCAACGTCGCAATGCTTGACGGGCTCGAGCTTGGGACGGTGCTGGCGAATGCGGTATCGAAGGGGATGAGCGTCGAGGAGAGAGAAGCGGCTCTGGCAGCCATTGAGGACAAGAATTGTGCGCATGCACAGAAGTTTGCGGAGATGAGCTTCCAGTACGTCGAGATCGCGTTTGGCCCTGACGTCCCGCAGATCTTCCTGGACATGTACAAGCATATGAGTGGGGAGGACTAAGTCTTTGGGGACAACAGAACTTACTCAGATCTGATGCATGTTGTGTATGCGTATAAGATGGCGTAGACGTAGTGATATCTGGACGAACCGATTCCTGTTCAAATGGCTTGTTACAATCGGTGCGGTGCGCTGTTTGATGTGTTGCTGAATACTAGTCGTACGAAAACGTCGATTGTGGTGTATCCGCATCCTCTGAGTACGTTCATCTTACTTACAAGCCGCCTCTGAACAGCGCCAGGACGTTCTCTCCGGCATTCTCCGGGACGATACCCCAAACTCCGACTCACGAGCCAACGTTGATCTTGACCATGTCGTTCGAACCTCGCCATCCACACCTACTTTGATCTCTCGGGGTCGCTGCCGAAGTAGAAGCTGTATACAATACTCTGCCATGAGCTGCCACATTCGCTCTGCTGCACTGTTTTGACCGGCCGGATGCGGAAGGGACTCGGACGCTCTTGGACGAGAGTTGCAGAGACCGGAATCGAACAGGCTGCGCTCATCAGACTATACATCTTTCAAGCTCACTCAGGGTCTATATCGGCACCGAAGACCTCCAGGATCTATGCTGATGAAGGTTTGCCTCGACCTCCCGGTCACGCCGCTGCTGACTTCACTTGCGATGCCTTCGAGAACCGACTTTCCCGGTCCGCCGCATGGATCTATGAGAACCATCCTCCCGTTACTACAACCTCATACCCTACTGCCCTTCGAACTTCTGGGTTGATCAACGCAACCTGAGGCCACGGACTGCTACGCGCGTTGCATGTCGCTCCATGTAGCCCTTGTTGTCCCTTCGTTCTCCAGCTTCACGGTGTCACCATCGCTGTTTGCATGAAATTGCCAGCATGCTATTTGGGTTATGCCCCTACCATCAGTACCCGCGGTGCTCAGCGTGGTCCAGCTTCGATCCGCTGCTGCGCACCACATTCGCTTCCCTGGCCCTGATTCTGCTCCGCGATACACCATACGAAGTTGCGGTGGTATTCCTCATCCTGCAGTTGGACCATCGCGTCGAATGGTTCTTTCCCCAGGTCATCAGTCGTCATCTTTTCGCCTCCCGCGTCCTTCGGTGGACAATACAGCATTCCGACTCGCCCTCGCGGATGTCGCCATCGGCCGTCGCCCTCTGTACGACAGCGTCAGTTGTTGGGAGAATGGCGTCGGCGTCGCGCCCTTCTGATGTTATGAGCATTGTAAGGCACCTCGCACTTCTTTTCGGACGCTGTGGGTATGTGCGACTCCCACGTGTCGGTGTTATTCTTATTCCTCTCCTTTTCCCTAGGTAAGAGCACATGCTTCTGTCAACTGCTTATGCCCGCTGACCGCTGGCATGCTCAGGACCCCGGACCCTTCTGCTTCCTCGCGCGCTGGCCTGCCACATGTGGTAGTGAACGCCCATATGCCGTCAACAAGAGGCGTGAGACGCCAGATATCTATGGCGGATGGGAAGAGAGAAAAGCTCTCCCAGCATCAACCCAAGGCATCCTTGACCGTCGACGGACGTTGTGAGGGTGAAGCCTGTGTATGTTCTGACCGCCGTATGTCTTCTCATCCTCTTCATTTGACAAGCTTTCTTGACAGATGTACTCTCGGGGTCCCATCCGGGCTTCTCTTACGGAACCTTCCCTGTCCGCCGAGTACATCGCTGATCAACGGTTTGTTCGAACATACTAGCCGGGAAGCCCGTATACTATTACTATCGCTATCGTGTTCATTTATGACTTTTGGCATCCTCGGTATATAAAGACCACTCCAGTCCGCGTAATGTCCTCGTCGGGCTCCCGCTCAGACATCCCCTGCTCCCCACTCTCCCCTTCTTCTTGGCGATGTCTCGCGGCTTCTCCTCGACGTTCCTCTCGCTGCTGCTCGCACTCAGCCTCGCGCTCGCTGTCACCGCGACGCCGATCGTTCAAGTGCGGGACAACTTCGTGCGCCTGCCCCTCGCGAAGAAGTTCAACCTCACGGGGACGCACACCCTGCTCGCGCGTGACCAGGCGCGCGTCAAGCATCTGAATGCTCTTGCGAAGGCACGCCTTGCGGGCACTCCTCTGTCCTCGGACGCGGTCATCGGCGTCCCCGTAGACAACCAGGCCGTGTCGTACATTGCCACCGTTCGTGTCCCTTAAAGACCGGTTCACGGCGGGTATACTGATCGGTGTGTGCTAGGTCGGCGTTGGCAACCCGGCAACCCAATGTCAGGATGCATACTTGGGTTTGGGAACACTCGTCTGATCACCTGCTCGTCTTTCTTAGATGATCTCATCGTTGACACCGGCAGTTCCAACACCTGGGTCGGTGCCAGTCGGACCTTTGTACAGACGTCGACCACTCGGCAGACTCGTGACCGTGTGGTGAGCATATGCGTTTCAACAACTTCTCTGTCCTTGATGTATCCGAGCCTGACCGGACATGATATAATGTAGTCTGTCACTTATGGCTCAGGAGACTTCTCCGGTGGGTGCTGCGTTACATCCTACATAACGTTCCCAGCACGCTCACACCATGCGTTAAGGCACCGAGTTCACTGACACGGTGTCTCTTGGGAACGGTCTTACGGTAACTGGCCAGTCTATTGGGGCCGCCACGGAATCGGAGGGCTTCGATGGCGTTGACGGTATCCTTGGGTGCGCTCTCACTTCGCTCATCTCCGCTCCACCGCCAGTCTCACCGTCCACGAAGTATTGGACCTGTAGACCTCACAGTCGGCACGCTCTCGCCTGACACGACCGCCACCATCCCAACCGGTGGGTATTTTCTGCATACTTCTCGCATGCTTCCCCGCAGTCCGCGGGAACCCCGCTGATGGAAAGCTTCCATTCCCAGTTACGGACAACCTCTTCGCTCAGGGAATCATCACGGACGACTTGGTCAGCGTCTCATTCGAGCCCACGAACACTGTTGAGATCGTGAACGGAGAGCTCACGTTCGGCGGCACTGACTCGAGCAAGTTCGTCGGCGCAATCACCTTCGCGTAAGTCGTAGATCCTCATCTTATGACATTGAAAGCCATCGTGGCGTTTGCTGACGTCGCCTGCCATGTCCGTGCACGCGCCGTGTTGCCACTATCCCACAGACCCATCACGCGTACCTCTCCGGCATCTGAGTTCTGGGGCATCAACCAGTCAATCAGATTTGGCACTTCGACGTCGATCTTGTCCAACACGGCTGGTATTGTCGACACCGGCACCACGCTCACCCTTATTTCCACCGGTTCGCACCTTCCTGTTCTGCTGGTGAATATGGGGCGAGGGAAGCTGACTGCGGCATCCAATCCTTGGACGTGCAGATGCTCTGCGCAGGTACCAGCGTGCTACTGGTGCGGTGCTTGACAATGCGACGGGTCTTCTCCGCATCACCCCCACCCAATTCGCGAACCTGCAGAGTTTGTTCTTCACCATCAACGGGGTGCGCAGGCCTCTCACTGTCCGCCTTGACAGGCTCGATGATAGTTGCTAACCTCCTCACAGGTCACCTTCGAGTTCACTGCAAATGCTCAAGCCTGGCCTGTGCGTGTCCCTTCCTATCATGCCTTCCCCTCATGCCGAGCATTCTGCCACATTCGTTCCTTTGTATCTCTCATATTGTGTTATGATACGCCTGTACTGACGTGATACCCTCCCTGCACGCAGCGTGCACTGAACACGGCCATCGGCGGGAACACGAACAGCGTCTACCTCGTCGTCGGCTCGATTGGCACGCCCACCGGCGAGGGCTTGGACTTCATCAACGGCCAGACCTGGTTGGAGCGCTTCTACACGGTCTTCGACACTGGCAACAGTCGCATCGGTTTCGCGAACACACCCTTCACCACTGCCAACACGAACTGAGGGTGGTAGGATACTTGTGGCGGGAGTGGAAATCAGTATTTCTGTTGTTTAAAGTTGTATTGATTGGTTACCCAACTGTCCAACGTATATACCTGGTTTTTTGTGAAAACCACGATCGAGCTTACGTTGATTTGAAGTACAAGAGTAATCCTGGTTTTCGAGCCGGCGGCCGCAGTACTGGTGACGCCACAGCAACAATCTTATCTGATAAGCGGCCCATATGACGAGCCGGGATACCTTCACAAGTTAGGCGGCCCTCGACCTTCTCAGCTCAACTTCTCTCTACCGACCGCCCACAAAGCTTGACAGCGAACGACGACGAGCGATACCATGGCCAGCGAGAACACCGAACCCATCCCTATACCCCCGCCCACCGACGCGCCTGCGCCCGCCACCGCCCCCACGCCCGCCGAGCCCACGACCGCCGCCACAGTGTCCGCTCCCACCGAGGCAGCCCCCGCGCCCGAGCCTGAGGCGACTCCCGCTCTCGCGGAGCCTACCCCGGCTCCCACAGCTCCTGCGGAACCGGCACCTGCGCCGGAGGTCACGCCTGCACCTGCAACTGCGCCTGTGAGCGAATCCAAGGCGGAAGGTGCGTGTTCAAACCGTATATAAGCGTCCACGCAGCGGGAATGTTCACAACCTTGTCCTGTCGTGTTGACGTTTGATCGCCGTCGCCGCCTGCATCCCTTGTCACAATGTACCATATCGCAGAGCCGCAGAATGCGGAGTCGTCCATCGTGAAGACGGAGGAAGGCGTCGAGCCGCAGAACGCGCTCACGGAGAAGTTCACAGAGGCGGAATGGAAGGCGGTAAAGGAGCTGCGCGTACGTGTTTGCGTATTTTTCATCTTCTTCGGTGCTTACAGTTCTCCCCATGGACACTGACAGGCTGAACTTCCGAGCATCTTCGCGAAGGCATACCCCGACAAGTCGCCCGCTCCGACCTCGATCACGCTCTGGGGCGTCGAGCTCTCAACGACTCCGAACGCCAAGGCGTCCGTGATCCTCGCCAAGTTCGCGCGCGCACGGAGCCTGAACGTGGCGCATGCGGCAGACATGCTCGTGTCCACACTGAAGTGGCGCGACGAGTTCAAGATCGACGAGATAATGCAGGAGAAGTTCGACCCGGAGGTGTTTGGGAAGCTGGGCGTCGTGCATGGGAAGGACAAGGAAGGCCACCCGGTCACATACAATCTGTATGGCGCGGTGAAGGACATGAACGCCGTGTTTGGGGACGTGCAGAAGTTCCTTAGGTGCGTCGATGTCATTGTCCGAGATGTGGTGCGACACTAAGGAGGGACTGGGGCGAAGGTGGCGTGTGCAGTTCATGGAGCAGAGCATTGAGCTGCTTGACTTTGAGACTGTGGACCAGATGGTGCAAGTGCATGGTGCGTGAATACTCTATGGGGCACCGCAGACATCTTACCTGTAAACGCCACGACAGACTACGAGGGCGTCAGCATGACACAGCGCGACGCGCACCAGAAGGCAGCGGCCAAGGAAGCGACCTCCATCTTCCAGAACCATTACCCCGAGTTCCTTGTACGTTTCTCATTTCCTGCTCGTTCGTTACAGCAAACTCACGCCCGCGTCTCAGTCACGGAAGTTCTTCATCAACGTCCCGACGCTCCTCACGTGGATCTTCTGGCTCTTCAAACCTCTCATCTCGGCGGCGACGCTCGCGAAGATGTCCGTGGTTGGCACCGGCGCGAAGACGATCGGCGCGGAGCTCTCACAGATAATCCCTGTGAGCGAGCTGCCGAAGCGGTATGGCGGCGAGGCCGACGCCTTCTGAGCTCTGCGTATCGCGTTTGGTGCTAGACTGGGTTCGGATTCTTGCTATTTGGATGGTGATAGGTGAGGCGTGAGGCGTTAGGCCTCCCCTTTGCCTTGTTCTCTCTGCATACTCTACTCTTTACTTGGGCGTGAGTCGCCTCTCCATACGTGGTTGATGTCTATTTGTGTATAGCTACGTAGTAATACCCCGCCGCGAATGTGGCATACAGATGATCTCCCCACTCTCCTTGTTTTGGATTACGCTCGCTTGGATACACAATGGATATCGTTTAACGCGTCTGCCCTTGTACATCCATCGAAACGGCCTCGGACACCAGCGAGCCCATGCACACTGCAGTACACACGCCAACGGTGATGACAGCCAAAGAAATGATTACTAATGAACAATATAAATACACCCAGATACAAAGATACAGAGACAAGAAGGGAATACAGAACTGCACTCAAGTGCGCTCGCCACGCAACCGGCGAGCCAATGCCTATCAGCAAAGCCAGTAGTCAGCACAATGTTGAGCAATGAAGAACGTTGCGAAGGACTCACGAGGTCTTTCGGCTGGATGGTGACACGCTTAGCATGGATGGCAGCGAGGTTGGTGTCCTCGAAGAGCGAGACGAGATATGCCTCGGACGCCTCCTGGAGAGCCATGACCGCAGAGGACTGGAAACGGAGGTCCGTCTGTGTGCCCGTGTCAGACCACAATTCAAGATTGGAAGCAGCAATGGAGGCATACCTTGAAGTCCTGTGCGATCTCACGAACCAGCCGCTGGAAGGGGAGTTTGCGGATGAGGAGCTCGGTCGACTTCTGGTACCGACGAATCTCGCGGAGAGCGACGGTACCAGGCCGGAAACGATGGGGCTTCTTCACACCGCCTGTTGCGGCCTACAAATCCAACATACATCGTAAGTCCTGAGGACTTCGACGAGCAAGTGAGCAAGGTGACTTACAGCGGCAGTCTTGCGGGCCTGGGACTTGGCAGCGAGCTGCTTGCGGGGCGCCTTGCCACCGGTGGACTTGCGAGCGGTCTGCTTGGTTCGGGCCATTGCTTGTAATGTTTAGAAGGTGTTGGTTGGTGGAGTGTTTGGGTGGCAAAGGGCGGCAGAGGCGGAGTACGGTTGTGGGTGGAGGGGGAAGTAGCGGGGGCGCCCCCGATACTTATACCAGCGCGTAGCCGCCCAAGCGCGACGCGGCGAGTTGCATCACGTGCGCGCGTGGACGCGTTTAGCGCTGTTCAACAAAAATAAGGTTTATTACACGTGATGTAGCCACAGGCGCGTCCGGGGGTTCCCCATATAAGCGGCCTCGGGGCTGCTGCTAGCCTCCATCTTCCGTCTCCCCTACCGCATCCGCCCGGGCAAACCACCTCTGCGCGCCCGCACCTGCTGCCCAAGTCTCTTCGACGATTCGTCGATAGCACAAGTTAACTTCCTTTATCTCTCCAACCAACCTACAACTTCAACATGTCTGGCCGTGGAAAGGGTGGCAAGGTACGTGCGCTTGCAACTATATGGATAGTTGGGACTTGAAGCTGATGACTCCTTCGCTTGATAGGGTCTAGGAAAGGGTGGTGCTAAGCGTCACCGCAAGATTCTTCGCGATAACATCCAGGGTGAGTCTTCGTATCTTGGGCACTTCCGGTGATGGCAGCTGTGAACGAGAGGGATGGTTGAGGGCACGTTAGCCTGTCGGTAGCTTGTGCAGTGTTTCAACACCGTAAGCGGACCCAGGGAGGTGCCGTCCATTGTCCTTATCGCCTGCCTCGTTCTCCAAGGGCATGTCCAACACGAGTTAACGTCCCCTTGCAGGTATCACAAAGCCCGCTATTCGCCGTCTCGCTCGTCGTGGTGGTGTGAAGCGTATCTCCGGCCTCATCTACGAGGAGACCCGTGGTGTCCTCAAGATCTTCCTCGAGAATGTGAGTCGTCCGCGAGCCGGCACCGTCTGTCAGATTGACTCAATGCCTGTTGTATTTAGGTCATCCGGGACAGTGTCACGTACACTGAGCACGCTAAGCGGAAAACGGTGACGGCACTCGACGTCGTCTACGCCCTGAAGCGTTCCGGCCGCACATTGTACGGTTTCGGTGCATGAGGGATGTCTCGTGGTGTATATATGTTTCGGCTTTTCCTCGGTGTATTATTATTTAGTGTATAACAGGAAGACGCATAATCGCCCGTCCCTGAGTGCGCGTGATTGGCAAGTGAATAATTTCGGAGTGGACTGGTTCTCGAGTGATTGCCACTCAGTCGCAGCTGTGTCTCTTCGCGCCCGCTTCTGTCTCCCGTTGCTGGGTCCGTGCTCCCTACCATGTCTTCCCGTCGTTGTGGACCTGCCTGTCTGGACTCTGCATGGCATGTGCGTTGTCTCGACTGTCTGAGCAGACCATGCTTCCGATCGGACAGCCGACCGCTGTATGGGTGCTTGTGAATAAGGCTGATACAGCGAGGGGTGCGTCTGCGATTGCGCGGGGCGTACGGTGATTTCTCTGCGATTCCCTCGTCGCGACATATCGCCCCAGTCCGTTATACTTGCACCCTGCCTCGCCTTGGGAACCTACCAGGCCCCCGCACCCGGCAATTTTCCGCTATAGAGCCCTCCCTCTCCTTCGGGCAAACTCCCTGCTCCCACCAGCCACCACCTCCTTCCCTGCGATCCCTTTGCGCACTCCCGCAATCCCGCCATCCCACAGGTCCTGGTGAGCCGAGACGCCGTTTTTCCCCGTCTTTCCTCAGCCTTTGCTCAGCCCACGCCTTTAGCCTCGCGCTTCCTCGCCCTGCCGCCCCGGTTCCTCCTCTTCGCACCCTTCCTCCTCCTCCCTCCCAACCGCTGCCGCCCGACCATCTCATCATCTGGCGCAGTCATCGCCGCTCCATCCCTCGCGATACAACTATGACGACAATGGGGGGTGTACAGCTGCCGAACGAGACCCTCCATGCCATCTTCGAGAACCTCTCCGCGCCCTCTCTCGCCGTCGTAGTGCGGACATGCCACCACTTCCGCCTCATCGCAGAGCGCATCCTCTACACATCCATCGTCATCTGCGAGACCCTTCCGCCCTTCTCTCACGGACCAGCCTTCAATATTTACTCCGCCACTTGCGCGAGTACCATCCTCGCGCGCCCGCATCTCTCAGACGTCGTTCGCAAGCTCTCCATCCGATGGCATACAGACCCCGGGCCCAGAGTTGGGTACCTCCCCCTAGCCACCCCCGTGCTTGAGATCCTCAACCGCGCCCTCCGGACTCTCCAGCACCTCGAGCAGCTTGAGCTCGCACTCGGCCTCATCGGCGCCCCGCTCGACGAGCGGGTACTCCTCGACGGATGCCATCTTCCCGCCCTGCGTGGCTTCTCATTCAGTGGACTTGGGCGGGGCACGCTCTCGCCAAAGGTGTATGCTGCCCCGAGCACCAGCACGGCAATATCGAGGTTCCTCTCTGGCGCACCCGCGGTTTCGCATCTGCGCCTGCTCGACTGCTATGATGCGCTCGAGCTGCCGGCGGACGCGCTCCCTGCGCTGCACGACTTCCGCGGGAGTGCGATCGCGGCGTCGAGCGTGCTCCCTGGGCGGCCGGTCTCCCTCCTGGGCCTTGTAGGGCACGAGTTCATCACCGAGAGGGATCTGCAGAGGATTGCGATGAGCAGCGTGCCCATCCGCTGGCTCGACCTCAGCATGATGAGCGTCACCCCGATCCTCCTCCGCGACATCTCGCGGCACCTCCCCGCCGTCGAGGTCATGAAGGTCAAGCTCGCGCTGCGGCACACACTGCACCACGCGCTCTCCGGCATCGTAAGTCCCTCCCCTCCTCTCTTCTCTCTTCTTTTCTTCCAAAGCGTCAGTCCCTCATTGCTTCCGTTGCGTCCGCGCCGGGTCCCGATGTCTGTCGTCTGCGCCTAACGCACACAGAGCCTCCTCGCGGGCCTCTCGCCTGTCCTCGGCGCCTTCACCGCGCTGCACCAGCTCGACCTCTCCCCGACCTCCGTCGACGGCGTCGGCCGCGGGAACGCGCTCGAGGAGTCCGCGCTCTGCACGACATGGGCGCGCGCGTGCCCCGCCCTCCGCCACGTCGTCTTCCCCTCCCGCACCGAGTGGCGCCGCGACAGCGACAACGCGGACGTGTGGGTCCCTGCGGCGGGCGCGACGGTATGGACTCGATACTAGCTTGAGCGTGCGGCTCACCGTAGGGACGTGGCTCGGTAGGCTGCTGGCGGTGGCTATGGCAAGCACGAATGCGCCCGGAAGTGGGTGCCGTGGAGGGGCGGGGAGGGCTGTGCGAGTAGGAGCGGGGGTTGAGACTTAGGGAGAGGTTCGGAGAGGGGCGGACTTCCTCTGCTGTGGTTATCCACATATCATCGTGCGTACCCTCACCCTCTCACACGCTCGCGCATGTCACTAACCATGCCCCCACAGATACAGGTACTCTATCATCCATACGTTGCACAAGCTCTTGCATGTCCGCATCGCTTCCACCGCAAGCTAATCAAGCCGACCTCGGAACGCTGCTCATCCGGACCCGGGACTTACTACACGCTGTACACTTTACATGGCACACACTGTATTTATGGCACGCCGCACGAATCGCACCACACCGTAGAACGCGCAACACAACACACAACATGGAATACATATGTAATGTGGCATGCAAAGGCATATTCTTAGCGTTGCCCCAGCCTGGGCTCACCCGCACTCAATTTCCGCCCTGCTGGAAGACTTGTGGGTCCTTAGTGTGGCCGCCGAGGTCTCCGCCGCTCGTGCTGCTGCTGCGGAAGCCTGAGAACGACGGTCGGTCTCAGTACGTGCTTGTCCTTGTTTCCATCCAGCTCGTCGCGGCGACACGAATGAGACATAGAACAACAGAGCCAAAACCAATAAGATAGTGTTGCGAGTACAGACAACGACGTGATCCGAATACAGTCTTCTTCAACAGGAGCGGAGCCTGCTCCTAGTCCGGTATACCAACAACGGGAGGGAGGGGTGTGTGGGGAGGAGGGGGGGGGTGAAGGAAGGGGAGGCATATACAAACGGTAAGTGGAGATAGTCTGTAAGAGATACATGCAGATATGGGGGTATAAACATAACCGATGCATATAAACATGGGCGCGGGGTAGCTTGTAGGATACTAGTCTGGTGGTTGAGAAATTCTGCACGATAACGGAGGAGCTGTTGCATCAAGAAGGGGCGAGCTGCAAGAAGGTGCGGTCGACAAGAAAGATGGTGTACCAAGATGGATGCGGTGCGCGCAGAGCGAAGAGTGGTGCGTGCGCTCACGCCTCTTCGCCCTCGTCGACGAATATGTCGGTGTAGTGTTCGAGAATAGTCTCTACCGCCTGCACAGCGCACGAGCACGCCATTCAATATAGTCAGCGAAGAACCCCCAGCGCAGCCCCGATGTTTCTACGGACCTTGTTCTGGAGTGAGGCGTCCGCCATGCCGTTTATCGCACCATTCAGGCCCGGCTGGCCCTGCCCAAACAGGGTTGGGCCGAACACGATCGCGAGGTTCTGCACGGACATCTGGTTCTGCGCCTCGTGTTGCACGACTCTATTGGCGGAGTGTGAGTCAGCGTCAGCACCAGTCGGACCTCGTCCTCCGGGCGGTCACAAATAGGGGAAGAGTTGACGAACTTGTGCAGATGACCCATGAGATACTTGAGCGTAGAGTAGTTGGGATCCGGCAGCGCATTGACACGCTCGTGCAACCGGATGTGCCGTGCCCGCTCGTTCTCGTTCCCTGGGAGAGACATACCCAAGTCAGCCAAACGCGGATGGTCAGAGGATGGGACTGGCAACTCACTAGCAGCCTCCATGAAGTCTTGGTGCTGAACAGATGTGAATAGCGGGTCCGGGAGCTCACGGAGCCAGAGCTTGAGGACACTCGTGACGTTGCTGATATCGGAGCACCACTCGTCCGCATCAAGATTCACCGACTCCAAGTCTGCAGGATTGTATTAGAGAAGTCATCGGCCAAGGCGACCAGGGGAATCGTGCGGGTAACTCGGGCAAAGGCACAGGGATGTGAGGCGTCCTCCGCATGTCCTCGGATCCAGGGACCGCTGAATGACCACACGCGACGTTCCGGGCACCCGCGGATCAAACGACGTACCTCGATCTAGCCGCTCCTTCAACTTCATCACCTTACTGTGCGTACCGCCAATCCGGTAGATGCCCTGCTGGTCCAGGCCGTACTTTTCGATAGCCTCACAACACTTGACGACAATTGGAGGCACGTCGACGTCGTCACGCGCCATCTGGTCTGCAAGGTGGACGCCAAACGTCGGCCGGCCCTTGTCGAGGTACGCATGTGCGAGGCTCGGCGAGCTTCCTGGGTGGTGGATTGCGGGGATGGGAGGGAGCTATGGACGCGGGAACACCGGCGATGGTCAGTGGCATCCACTGTATAGTGAAGCGGGGAAGACGTACGAAGCCCTCGTCCTGAGGTCCATTACGTCGCGGTCCACGAGCGTTCTGGCCTCCGTGAGCATACACATACGCCTGCATCCACACTTTGAAGTCCGACCGGTTATCAATAGACTCCATTGTGGCCTTTAGACCCAGAACTGCCCAAGGGACATATGAGCGATGCAGACACAGAACATACCAATCTACGTACCACTGTCATCCTGTGGCTGCAGGATGGTAGCCTCGCTGTGGACGATGCTCTCGCACAGGAATGCGTAACGCGATAGGTGGTACTGAGTACCGAGATCAATCTCGTCCACACATTCCTTCAATGCCTGCACGGAAGAAGCACGTTGGAATACGTCAGACAGGCACCAAATTCTCGACGCGCACCCGCAAGATTCTCGGTAGCTGGAAGTTAAAGTATTCTTGTCGTATAGTTTGCGTCTCAGTGACCGCCTTTCTGTACGCGTCCGACGCGTTGGACATGCGCGCTCGGATATCGTCCTCTTGCCGTTGGATCTGCACCCGGTGAGTAATTGCTGCTGAGCACGTGGTGGGGGCAGACGTACGTTCTGAGGGTTCCGCCCCTTGAGCAGCATGCCGCCCTTCGCAACAGCCTTGCCAATGACCCTCTTTCCGTTCACCGGCGACCGGCTCTGCATGGCGCTGTCCTTCAGAGGCTCGCCCTCTTTCTGTAGCAATAACCGTTCGAGCTCCTCCGCAGTCATGTCGAAGCGCGTCTTCGCCTTTTCTGTCGCTGACTCTGACTCTTGCAGAGAGCGCTCGTACCGCGTGGCCAAGTCTTTCGTCTGCAAGGTCAATGAGGATGAGGGGCCATGGATATCAGCCACATGGATTTCTCACCGCTTTCCGGTTCTTGTCGACCTCCTTCACGAGGTTGTTCAATTCCTCGCTCATCTCATTCAAGCGCAGAGCGAACTTCGTTCTGCTCTCCGCCATGGCTTCATGTGTCCGCATCGCCGCGCCCCATGCGTTCACGAAGGATCTGCGCCAGTGTGAGGTACGACACGAGGGTTGTGATCGACGGGATGCACTCACCCTGCCTTCCCTTCGTGCTGAGCATACTCGGCAGAGGTCGACCGAGCAAGCTTCTGCAACCCCTTCCCATACTCATCCTCCAATCCGGCTCGCCTCTTCAGGAAAGCCGCTGCCTCCTACAGATGTTCGGCTATCAGACCGTATCCTGAACGGCAATGCCTACGAAGGGAACGAGACGCACCCTGCACGAGACCATACTCTGTTTGATCCTGTCCAGAAGTAAAGGTACCCCACACTATCACCACCGACACAGGAACATCCGAGCAACCGCGAACAGCGTCCGTCAGCGGGGGATCTGCACGCCCGAAGATCAAAACACTCACGTCCGTCTCGCACAGCGTCCGCAGGATGTTCTCGTCAAAGCTCGGCTCGACCAGCGTCGCCATCTCCGCCGTGCTCGTCGCCGCCGCCGCCTCCTCCCCGTCGCCCACACTCAGCGTCGCACTCGCCGCGCCCTCCGACTCGACGCTCACCCGCGGCGGTGCCCCCGCATATCCGTGTCCCAGCTCGCTCTGCGTCGCCGCGCCGGGCATCGCGCTGTCCCTCCACCGTCCTCCGCTGCCCGATCCCGAGCCGGCGTTCGCAAACTGCGGCCGGCTGGCGCTCTCGGTGCTCGAGCGGCGCTGCGGAGAGGGCGACTTGGCCTTGGTCTTTGTGGGGGTCGGGGGCGCGCCGTTCGGACCTAGGCGGTCGAGCGACTCGGTGGAGGGGACGTAGTGCTGCACGGTGTGTGGGATGCGAGGGTAGCTGTGGCCATGGCGGGACGAGTGGCCGACGTCGGACCCGTCGTGGTCGCCATTATCGTACGAGGAGCGTGGGTATCCGTCTTCGCTCATGTCCGTCGTTAGCTGCTCGACGCTCCGATGTCCTGTTCGGTGGGTCACGGGTGGTGGAAGTCCTGGGCGTGTAGTAGTGCCTTGCGGTGGTGGTTCCTTCCCAAGCTGGGAGTCGACGAGGCTTCTCTTCGTCGCTAGGTCGTTGGTCGTTCTCGGGGGGCTAGGTCGTGTGGTTGTCAAAGCAAGTATTGAGGACGGTTGTCGGCGCCGTCGTCAAGAGCGGCGGGAAAAGGGCGGAGGTGGTATGCACGGAAGAGGGTGGCCAGGTCCACAAGCGGCGGGAGACCTTGCAGATCTGCTGATGTAAGCAGGCGTAAGTATTCGCGTACGAGCGTGTCTCGCCTTTTACGGACAACGTGGTTACCAGTCTTCAGATATCAAGACACCATCTGTCCGCTTACCTCGCTTCTGTGTTAATTGGCTTCGCTATAAGTCGAAGCGTGGAGAAGGTTGAACTCAAGTCGACCGCGTTCGCCATATGCTACAACTAAAAATCAATTGAGTCTGCCTGAGGTACTTGTCAACACAGCAAATCCTCAGGCCAGTGTTCGTAGCTATTTATGCACGATCACATCATGGTCCAACGGTCATCCAACATGCAGTTCACGATCTACATAGGTGACCGAAGATGCCAAGTACTGGTCGGACTGGTTCGCCCAGCGCGGTGTGAGTCTCGATGACTCCGATGACAGTCAGGCAGACATGCTGAGACAGCTCACGGCGAAACAGCTGGTTCTGGACAGTAACGATAGCTGCCCGTTCACTGAATCCGACCCCTCTGATTGTGTGCAACTATTAGTATATTGGGATCAAGACAACAACAACAACGGCTTAGGATCGTACACGCCCCAGGACAGCTCGTTCTAGTATGTCCGTATGTATGCAACCCGGACGGTCCATGTGCAGATGTGCAGAAACTCGATGTGTGACGTAAGTAATAAAGATAATCGTGTCAGTGCGTGGTGCGTGGTATGCGAAGGTTCGGTATTAGGATAGCAGAGCGTAAATCAGCGGGCACAACAGGGCTCAGCGATGGGTACGATGGAGCACGGGCGAGTACATGTCGGCTCGACCGAAGCGGGGGAATTGCAGAACGAAGCAACGCGGCGATCCCCGTTCACGCCCAACGGCCCAACAACGCCATGAGCCCCGCACCAAGTATCATGCACCCGAGCGCGTACGCAAGCTTCTTGTTCGACCCGCTGAGCATGTCCGAGTTGAAGAGGAACTCGTGTGCCATGAGCTGGACGACGGAAGACCGTCAGCGGACAACAGACATGTGATGCAGACAGACGCGTACCTCGACCAGCCCAGTGTAGAGTAGGATACCGCTACTGAACGCATCAAGAATACCGCTGACGATGCTCGCGGTGGTGCTGTCAGGGTTGTACGTCTCCCGCACACCCAGCCCGACGGCGATGCCAATGGGCGTTGTGATGCCGAAGAGGACAGCACCGAGAACGGGGATGTAGTTGTACTTCTGCGGGAGGCGCACGAACGCTAACCGCGAACCTACTCCGAGACCCTCGAACGTCTCTGTGGAGTATGTCAATTCGGAAACTAACAAAATATGTAACAGAGACTCACGATGGAAGACAATGACAACGAACAGCACTCTGAACTCCTCGTTCACAGCAAGCGTGAGCCCGACGAGGATACTATGAAGGAGCACGCCGAACTCGAGGATCGCGATACCGATGACCTGCGCCGCCGGGGAGTCGCCGACCGCATGCGGATGGTGATGATGGGCATGTGCACGAGCGGCCTCAACGTCAGAGTGCGCGTGGGGGAAGGTCTGCTGGTGTTCATGCTCTTGAGAGTGGGAGTGGGAGTGGGAGTGGGTGCTCTCGATGTCCCGGCTCTTCTCCCGGTTCAGCGAACCATCGGAGATGTCGTTCCGAGAGAGGGCAGCGTTCGCCTGAGTGATCTGGTCGGTCTCCGGGCCGTGGGCGGCGAGCGAGGCCAGCCCGTGCCCGTGTGCGTCGTGTGCGAGCCCGAGACGTTCGAGGCGTGCGGTGCCCCAACGGAAGGCGACAAGCTCGACGATGAAGATGAGAAAGATGCTGATCAAACAGATACCGAGGGCGTAGGGCTGATGATGGCGTAATTGCCTCACGGTCAGTGGGCGCTCGTAGAAACCCGTAGAAGGTGGGTACGCACGTATTCTTGCCATCCAGGAGCGAGGCAGGGAGAGCTGAGCTCTTCAATGGCAGGGTCAAGCAGATGGATGAGCGAGGTTGCGATCTATGAGCAGCATATGAATAGATGAGAGAGGGAAGAAAGGGTGCCACGCACGATAACACCGCTGCCAAAGTACTTGGCCGTCTCGAACACAGGCTGGGGCACACGCTTGCTCAGCCATTTCGTCCTCCGGGTGAGCACAGGGAAGAGTGCGCCTGCGAGAGAGCCGACGAGGATGATGAAGATCGAAGCGATCCTGAGTTTGGTGTCGGTGCGGGCGCCGCCGCCGGAGCCGCAGTTCACGTCGTCGTCGCGAGCTAGAAGACGGGGGTGGTGTAGCATTTTGGATGAGAAGGTGCCGGGGGAAATGCCAGCGAATTGAGGCGATATATATCGCGGTAGAAGGGGGAGGAGGAGAGGAGGTTATGGACAGTCGATGGACAAGTCTGGAGAGAGAGGGAGGAGGAGGCGCTGTGCCATCACTTGTGGCACGCCATTTGCGACCGCGACCGGGGAGGTACCCCTCAGCAACCCGCGCGACCTCATTGGCTCCTCAACCCCGGGATATGCCGGGGGTACCCTCCAGGTCAGCGCCTATCGAGTGCCTAGAGGCAATTATGCGTTCATCTGCAATGCCAACTGTCAGAGTCCTCGCCATGCTTGATGCTGCACTTGCGGTGGTTAATTGGGCTCAACTTCAGTCAGGAGCAAGGCTTTTGACGATATCAATGTGAAGCTCTGGCATGCCCCTATATGCAGCTGCATCTCCCAAGGACCTCGCCGACTACTGCTACAACCCCATGCCTATGCCGGGCTATAGTGCGGCTCGATTATCTAGCCAGCTGTTCAGTAAGGTACCTGTGCTATGACAAGATGGGTTCTTTGGCTCTGTTGCTATCCTCCCCTCTGACTGCGATGGTCCCCGATATTGTCACTTCGCGTGGGTGTGCGTTCACTCGGACGCCGCATTATCGCACTGGTACACGCTGACAGTCGGGCGCGGCACGATTGGTTCCTGAGATGTGATACTAAATGGTGCATGGCTACAGTGGAACTGAGATAAACGGAAGAAGCCAGCGAGTACCTCCACGGTGTCGCGGGTGTGCTCAGTGTGTTCAGGTCCGGGCGCCTACCTCCTCGGACCGCAAAGTGCCGCCGGGGGACCCTCAGGCTTGTCGAGGCTCGCGGGGATCGATGTCGCGTGCAGCAGAAACGCATACCGCACAGGTCTTCTGAGTCGACATGTCCGAGACGGTACAGTTCATCAACAGCCTCACGGGCTCATCGGCCAGTGCGGACGGTCATACCCACAGCCATGACGGCGGCCACACGCACTCCCATGGCCCGAACGAGCACGGGCACACACACGAGCATCTAGACCACCCAGGTGAGCGGCATCCTTCTCAGATCGGCGGATATGCACATGGGATACTTGGGGCTAACGGTATGCACGATCAGGCAAGTTCGCAGAGCGCGATCTACCCGACTACTCGTTGCGCAACTTCGAAGAGAGGGGCTTCACGGTCGGGATCGGCGGGTATGTGGCTCATCTTCTCCGTGTAAACCTACCAGGCTTCTCATCTTCGACATCTTACTCCCCGATAGGCCCGTTGGCTCCGGAAAGACTGCCCTCACGCTCGCACTTTGCCAGAAGCTCCGAGGCCAGTACAACATCGGTACGTCCATCCGTCGTTATGCCCTTGCATGGCAATACAATGAGTCAATGATGGGTCCACCGGTTGTGGCCAGTATATGTTCCGATATCACAGTAGTAGCCGTGCTGAGTGATTCTGCGTCTGATCAGACTCTACCTCAGCCCCTGCCTCAGACGCAGGAGAGAACCCCTCTCAGTCGATATGGTAGAGGAGACGGTGTCCCTAACAGCCATCCAGATTCGTCGACATTCGACGGTCTGCATGATCTACCTTTAGCCTACCAAGTACTTGCCTAGTATCTTTGCTCCATGCTCATCCACCTTCCCACCCTCCACCCTCCAGCCACAGTCACCAACGACATCTTCACGAAAGAAGACCAAGAGTTCCTGATCAAGAACAAAGCCCTCCCGTCCTCGCGCATCCTAGCAATCGAGACTGGGGGGTGCCCGCACGCCGCGATCCGCGAGGACATCAGTGCGAACATGGGCGCGCTCGAGACTCTCCAGGCAAAGTACGGCTGCCAGATCCTCTTCGTCGAGAGCGGCGGGGACAACCTCGCCGCCAACTACTCGCGCGAGCTCGCAGATTACATCATCTATGTCATCGATGTCTCGGTGAGTCCATACCCGCCGCGATTTGCGTCTACATCCGCTATGATGCTCAATCCCACTGTCTAGGGTGGTGATAAGATTCCGAGGAAGGGAGGCCCGGGCATCTCGCAGTCGGACTTGCTGGTCATCAACAAGGTACGGTTGTCCCTTCGCCTCTGCAACAGCAAACACGCTCACGTATGCTATCTTGCATCACTTTGCAGATTGACCTCGCACCCTATGTGGGTGCCTCCTTGGAAGTGATGGACCGCGATGCGAAGCTCATGCGTGGCGACGGGCCCACCGCGTTCACGAGTGTCAAGCAGGGCAAGGGCGTCGACGACGTCGTTGAGCTCATTCTGGCCGCATGGCGCACTGCTGGGAGCCCCGGGAAGCCGGGTGCTGTGGGGGACGAATGATTGGTGGACGGTGAATGCACAGAAATGTCGCAAGGCGACGATAATCTCGCAGGAAGCAGACATTTCATTGGTGCCGTGTACAGTAAAGTAACGAGGAGAAGGAATCGGACTGAGATGCATGGAGATCTTTCGAACAGCTCCGTATTGGACCTTGACAATCGCGGCCGGGGCTATCTCCCTCTCCTCGATGCGGGGCGGCGGGGGCGGGGCCGCTCAGCATAAGCCCAACTTGTTCCATGGTATATCGCTCTCGTCCTCATGGCCGCAAGAATAATCCACCACCGTCGTGTCCCCAGTGGGACCAAGTTGAGTCTGCCGATTTGCTTACAGTGGCACTGTACAGAAAGGAACAAGGATGAGGGGTTTGTAATCGGGTAAACAAAAACATTGACACTTACTTACGGTGGCAGTCCCCTTGAACTTATACTCGCATCACTAACATCGCTCACATCAATCTCTGTTAGTGTATCGGTTTAGTACACGCGCCTGTCATAGCTCTCCAGCTTCGGACGCGCGAAAGCGGGGTTCGACTCCCCGACAGAGAGTACAGCGCCTATGTTCGTTTTGTTCTTTTCGCCTACACTCAACTCCTCTTCCCGGAACAACTCCTTGCACAGGTCTTCCCCTATAGCAAATCGCTGGCCGAAACACAAATATTTTTTCTATTCGTTTCACTCATACATATTGAGCGCATAGTTGGGCACATATTGTATACTTAGCATACTGCACACATAAAGACGAAAATGCACGAATCACGTAGTGCCACGGATGATGGCTTTGAAACGCGAAAGGGGATGCTGCACTTGCAGTGCAGCGTGCTCTATGTTCCCGCCGCATGCTCAAGTGGGTGAGCCTGGGACAAGCTCAGATCTTGTGGCTGAGTGGTACGAGCATGAGTCACAGCCGTGACGGTGGCGCACTTGTTGAAAGCCATCGACGTCCGGCGCGTTGGTCATACCCGCCATGGCGAGAATGCGTACCACTAGAGAGTGTGTCTCCTAATAGTCGGAGAAGTACGCGAGATGAGAAGTTTGTCTGTGAGAAGGGCTGGGAGGTTCCTCCGAGGCCCGGAGTCTGCAGAAGCTGGGCAGCCGAACGGGCTTGTTATGCTCGTTTCTCTCCACGAAGCGCGGCAGGACGATGTCAGGTATGATCGGGGAGGGACTGCGCCTGCGCTCCATGGCGGCCACCGAGATTGAGTCGCGTGGCGCCCGGAGATCCCTCCAGTCATAACGCGACCCATATGCGGAGTCACGATCGTCGATTTCAAACTTGACGACCCGTCGTGGGTCCCTAACAGGCCGGGGAAGCTGGCGTCTGGAGATGGCGTCGTACAGAGACCGACGACGAACGCCACAGTTGGACGGTGGCGGGACACTGTACGGATGCGAACGCGATCGTCGATGGGTCCGTGAGTCCGCAGGATACTGTTCTAGAGCAGTGAACGAGGTGATATGAGCCGGGGAGGATTGGACACGCGGTGGCGGAGAGCGCGGTGGCGTGAGAGGCGAGCTCGGTGGCGAGGGTGACATGGAGTCCGACCTCGTGACAACAATATCCGGGAGAGGAAGGATGTCGGGAGAGGTGGAGCGCGAGGAGGGGTACATGTACTCGGGAAAGTCGTCGCGGAGCTCACTTTTGGCAGTTCGGTAGTCGGAGAGCCGTCCCTCGAGACCCGCCACACCATAGTCAATGTCCTCCTCCTTCACAACCACCAAGGGTGAAGGTGGTGGCGGAGTATCGACATCTACTTGCGACGTTGGATGGAGTGCTTTCCTGGCCCTCCACCCTTGAGGAGGAGCGATTGCGAGAGGTCGCAGCTGTGGCGGTGGCGGTGGCGGAGACGGAGACGAAGGCGGAGGGTCTTCTGACACGACTACTTCCTGCTTGTATTTGTATGATCTATCGCCCCAGCTCTGTATAAACTAGACGAAAAGTCAGTCAGCGACGCGTCGCCACAGAGCGAGGAGTGGCTCACATGCGCCGGGATATGCTTCAACGCAGCGGGAACCTTCGCGTGATGGTTGGGATTGGTGTTCCGGACATGTCCGGTAGCTTTCGAGTTGGTGGGTTTCACCTTGGGCATAGTGGAGATATGAGTTCGGAAGAGCAGGAGAAAACGAAAGATGCGGCTGCACAGCGCGACGTGCGCTCGACTCACCAGGATATGTCTTATAGGATACAGATCCGCAGGTAACTGAGCCTGGAAGCCACGTTTCTCAAGGCCTCGCGGCATCAACATACAGGGCATCACCGCCTACAGAGCTTTGGAAGACTCGACATCCCTGCCTTTTCAAGATAAAGAACCATTCCGACTTTCCATACAGGGTGGGTGTCACTGCCACTCGTGGTCGTAGCCGAGAGAACCCGAGTATCACGCGGCAGCCGCATGCCCGACACAAGAACAAGGCAGGGCGGATATGGCAAGTAGGCGTCGTGCCGTCCACTGCTTAGTCGCACCCACAGTGACTGAGGAACACAAAAGCAGCGTGCATCGCGTCCAACCAGCGCGGGACTAGGACGGTACCGCCCCTCGTGTCACCGCCAATCTGGCAGGACGCCTCATCTTCCTCCAGCAATCCTATCGGAGCCATCGATAGTTATCTGCGTGTGCTCACTGATGACTCGGTGCAACATTCCTCTGTGGACTGTAGCGTGCTGTTTGACATACCAGTATCGTTCAGCTCCAGCGGAATGCAGGTGCGAGCAACGTGGACCCTTGTTCAGACAGAGCACAGAGCGTAGCAAAAATAAGAACTGCGCCAGGGCGTCGAGAGGGGATAAAACAATCGCTGGTAGCGAGGGACCTCGAGGGAGAAGTTCAACTCCAGGAGGATCGGACTCCGACACAGCCCGTATGTGCCAGTGGCCGTGCTGCTCCAAAAGTGGTAGTTCGCCACACCGCAACATGAGGTGAGCGGCTAATACCCCGGACGCTGCGAGTTTCTACCCAGCCCACCGTTTCCTGACTTGTGTATCGTGATCTCTTTGAGTTCCTTCTCAATGGTTTCTCATATAAGTGCATCAAGCCTTACGTACTACTACATACTTTACTAGGTGCTCCCAGGCGGCCATAGGACCGTGAGACTACCGCAGCACCGGCAAGTAGTAGTACTTCTGCTGCTGCTCCTCTCGCTTCTCTTCGTATCTATCGGCGTCGTCTCGCTTTAGCATATCTACGCACAACATGTCGCAGTGAAGTTTTTTTACCAGTGCTCTTGCTGTTATGCACACCGAGCTCACACGCCGTCTGGGCAGGAACAACCGAAACACCGCCGATCTTCATCCGTATGGGAAGCGTCTCATTGCCATCCGGGACGTGCAACGCGTCTACCAGCACGGCTGCGAGATTCCCTATAGGCTCTACCTAATGAGGGGCGGGAAGTCGACCTCTATGGTCACTGCTCAGCAAGTCAGGGAGGCTTCGGACAGATGGGATGCGGAGAGCGTCTTGGAGGATATCGATACTCAGTGGGGAACACTCCCGAATGGTGGGGCCTTGGAAGGGTACGGAAGTGACTGAGTGGTGTTATCTGCTTACTCCAACGCCAATGGTGAGTATTCTATCCTTTCGCCACATATCGAGCTCGAGACTGACAATAACTGCGGTAACAGGACTTGATCCGAAACGCAAATGGCCCACATGAAACTCTACCTGAGAAATGAGGCTCGATCAACAAGAAAGTTGGGATAATAAAGTGCATCGACTCGAGTACGATATCAATGTGTGCGGAAGTGCTCTCTGTGCTTCAAAAACCAGCTCGCCCCAAACTCTTTCCTCAGCTTCGCATCCTCAGCACAGTACTGCCTGCAGAGCGACACAATACTGAACAGCAACGTTAGCCTTCACGTACATCAAGACAGAGATGTCCTCCGAAGGTCCGCCTCGGAAGTGTTGCAGAACAGAACCACAAGAGCCACCTGAGCGCCGCAAACATGGTGACGCAATTGCACGTCGTAGTGGTCACCAACGAGGCACGTTGATTTGAGTTCGTACATGTGGTTGAGGCGAAGCAAGCCATGCATTATTTTGTGCGACGAGGAACATGAAGGTAAGATGACAAGGTACTATGTAGCACAGTACGAATAGTCCACCTGGGACGGGTATCAGAGGTTCTCGAGAGTCGAGCTCCCCGTTTCATTGCGCTTTATGCTCGCGTTAAGCACCATGCGTGCTGTTCGAGGAACTCCCCCCGCCCTGCGTCGAGCACCAGCCATGATGATACTGCTGGGGCGCAGAATTTTGAGTGGTCTGCGCATCCCAGCCTCCATGCGCGTACCCGCCTGGAGTGGGATACGGATACCCATTGACGTCGTATCCAGCGGCCGGGAGGTTCGCTGCGCCACCCACAGAGGGAGCCGGTGAGAAGAGTGCATCATTCATGAATTGGTGCCACAAGTCGTCGTTGTAGGGCTGGCGCGACGTTTGGACGGAGGCATTGGGCAGTGTGCGAGAGGAGGTGGCGGCGAGGAGAGGACGTTGGCCACGAGCGCCGTATGAATGGGGATGGAGGCTCGGAGTCGCAGGGGTTCCCCAGTAAGGACCTCCTGGCAAAGGCTGGGATACTGACTGTGTGTATGCTGCATGATGCACACCTCCATGCGCCAACCGTCGCGAGGCGTAGTCGTTGCGAGGATATGCGCCACCATGCTGAGGTACATGTGGGGTGATGGTGGGCATGGGACTAATGCTCACGTGCGAAGTGACGGGGCTCGAAGGATGGCTGAAGGGCAAGCAGTGGGCAAGAGCGGGAGGAAGAGGAAGAGGAGACGTTGGCTGCTTCAAGGCGACATTGGGTTGCTCAACGAACGCGGCATTGACCTGTGTGGTGCGACGTCTCCGACCTCCGGCCTGAGGTCATGTTACGCACACATTGTCAGCTGTGCCTACTGAAAGGAGCTAGAAAACTCACCTCGGGAGGTGTCTTCTTCCGCGTCAGCGACGCGGTGATGTTGGACGCCTTTGTGACAGGCTTGAAGTAAGCGGGTGACGGTGGGACGGGAGGACGTGGGCTTGGATTTGTCGACTCAGGAGAGGCCGTGGCGCTGAGCTTGTTCCAGCGTATGCCCCAAATGTGCACGTACTTATCAATCTGCCGACGGCGAGACCAAGGTGAGACAGCGTAGAAAATTTCAGTTGTGGCTACACACCTGCCCGTTCGACCCTTGCACGAGACGAGTAGGTATGGTTTGCTTGGGGCCGGGGCTCGGGCGCTTTGGCATTGCGACGACGAAGATGCGAGAGTGGGTTGGGTAGAGCTGAGAGTGAGAATATGGAAACGAGGAGTATAGGAGTGGTGGCTTTTTCATGCTCGCCGTCTCTGCCCTCTGCCTTGGACTACGCGCAGCGGCCAGTCTACGGAAAGAGTAAGTGGGGACCGTGCAACACGATTAGTAGATCATGGACACCCACAAACGATGTTCTCTCCATCGACGAGTAGTAGGAATCAGAGGAAGCTTCTTGACGAAAACGCTGCGAGTATCCAGGCTCCGGCCGGAAAATATTCATGATGAGTCTGCATGGGGCAGGAGAGAGAGCCCACAAGACACGTTGCAGGGTCGTATGTGGGTGCCTCCTGGGCGGCGCAGCGGACGCGTCTGGTCTGCAGTGGCCCAGAGAGGGGCCGCTGGGCTAGGTGGCGGTGGCATACCTGTCTTCAAGGCGACCTGCAGTTCAACACGTTCCGTAAATTTGCTGCAACCAGTCTTATTCAGGAGATGGAGCTGAGATAGTACCTTGGGTGCGAAAATCCGATTAACACTACTGCATCGTCGCGCCCACAGAGATTGCGCCCGAATCGTTGGGGTAACTCCGAGGCTAGAAGGCACCCGACTAGCTGGAATGTTTGCCCAGCCATCCGGAGCCCGAAGCATGGCCTCGCGAACCGTCGGCTTTTCAACTGCCGTGCAACCGTTGAACAGTACAAGGGTCGGCGATTAGCCGTGTGTCTGTTAATCTGATGTCAGAATCGAAGAGCTCGACGGCGTAGAGTGCCTCACCGGACAAGGATGCGCGCCGAACATACGCGGCGTCGGCTCTAGCCTCTTCAACGTCCGCGTCGTATTATTGTGAAACGGCCGGAGGGTAAGTGGAGGCGAGTGCAACTTCAGTTCTAGGCTTAGTAGAGGGAAAGCCACCAATTGCGCATCTAGACCGATAAAAATCCCGCAAAATCGGAGAATGGGCTCGCGCCGGCCATCACGCCCCTCAGCTATTAGTTGACCCATGATGAGTGCAGGAAGGCGGTTGCCTCCACACAATCAACGAGCCGCATGGAGCCTCGTACAGCGATATGCGGACGCACTCAGTCGGACCAATCTCGCGAGAGTATTTGCTGTGCATCGGCTTCCGTACCCATCCAGGTAGTCATTCAGCCTAGGGTCCCAAGAAACTCAGTCATGACATGCAAACTGCGTCGGAGCACATCTGTGACAGATCAGCGGCCGTTATCCCCGGAATGTGCTTCGTTATCCAGCGATTGATAGCGGTGAGGTCCACGAGGTCGTGCAGTGTGCACGGTGCAGCGGAGGTTGCAAGGAGGAGAATATTGGGCGGCGTCCTGCGGCGTTCAAAAACAAAGGTTGCCATACGGGGTATGCCGAACCGGCTCGTCGCGAAGCGGACACGTGATCGTCGCGCATGTCGCGTCCCGCGCGTGGGCAATGGTCGCAGGGTTGTCGCCCCTTGCCTCTGAACCACTACTTGGTGTATATTTTCGCGGTTACACAGACCTTTTAAATTATACGCTCTCTATCTGGTGCTCCTCATGACGATCGGATGTCTCTACCATGGCACAAGCGCAAGACTCGTCTAAAATCGCTCATCGGTGGAGACGGAGAGGATGCTGAGGCACTCGCGCTCGATCAGCTAATGCACGGGCAGACAGTGATTGGGAAGACAGGTGAGCTTGCAAATTGTGCATAAGTGTATGGTCTTCAGATACCGTAGTCATTCTAGCCAAGACGATCCAGATCGACTCCCTCCGATTCACAGACAAAGACTTGGATTTGGTCGGCACCCTCGAGTATGGGCAGTACGGCGTGGTACGTCAATCGCATACAAGTCATTGTGATATTGCGTTGAATATGCTTGAATGCAGATCGATGTGGTCAGTTGCAAGCTTGATGGATGTTTGTATGTCCGGAAGTCGACTGAGAAGAGATTCGCGCTGAAAACACGGGAGGTAAGTTCTCTGTTTACTCGTGCCACCAAAAGTTTCAACAACGACATGAGGCTGAGTGATCCGATTGACGTTGTTCTACCGTCGCCTGGAAGACATGACGAGCGTGGCTGGCATAAAATTACCTGGTGGATGGTGCTCCACGCCGATACTGGACTACAAAACCTCGTTTGCCCGATCCATATGGCACCGCTTCTTCTGGTTTCTAACATCCTTTCTACAGCAATGCTCGCCGCAGCTTGAGCGAAACATCTTGCTGCAAGCGCGAAAAACAGACTCGCACTGGGCCCCGCACCTCTTGTGCGCTTTCCAGACGCCCACAAATCTCAACTTGGTCATGGACTATGTTGAGGGTGGCACATTGTGGGACGTACTAGAGTCAAGTCCTCACGACGGGAAACTTCTAGAGGCGGACTTACGGTGGTGGACTCCGCAAGTCGTCAGTGCAATTCACTGGTGCCACTCGCAAGGTTTCGTTCATCGGTGTGTTCAGATCAATTCGTGTGGCTGCCTCCGTTGAACTCCCTTACAGCGACATCAAGCCACACAACTTCGTCATAACAGGTACCGCGCACGTCCGTCTCATCGACTTCGGTTCTGCCGCCCCTCTACTGTCTGCGGCTCCAGATGGCAGTCAAGTCGTGCCCTCTGAGTACTGTCTCGTGCCCTGTGGTACTTGTGACTATATCTCTCCCGAGATTCTTCAGGCGCATGAGGCAGCGTTGGTAGCCCTCGAAATGGAAGACGACGAAGCTTGGGCAAGTAAACACAAGCCCGCGGGCTACGGACGCGAGACCGACTGGTGGAGCATGGGTGCTATGCTCTATGAGATGACTTATGGCGTTGCACCCTTCTTCTCGAGAGAGATCCGACATACGTATGCGAGGATAGTGGATCATCATGTAAGTACCGCTCGTCTCGTAGAACATGTCTGTGACATGACACATGTCAACAGAGGAGCCTCAAGTTCGATACTTCTGCTCCCATCTCTGCCGAGCTACAAGATTTGTTACGACGGTATGAATTTCGTTAAATTGCTAGCGTACCCGAATCGACTAAGCTTGTCGTGCAGACTGCTCACGAACGCAGAACTACGACTTGGCCGCTGCAGCGTTCACGAGATCATGGATCATCCCTTCTTCGCTCGTGGCTGCTTCGATGATTTGCACCAGAGTGAGTGACGTTGAATTTGTTCGACTTACTCTAAATCAGAATCACGCAGAGGAGAAACCAGCGGACTTACACGTCCCTCAATTTACTTACGCTACTCCGGTGGTGCCTACAGCCCCCGCTGGGTCGAACTCCTTCGACGAAACCCACTCGCGTGGGTTCGCCTTCTCTGCCTTTTTTCAGTCGTCCTCTCCTATGACGGCTCCCAACGGTTCGACGCCCCACAGCGGCGCCTCTGTCGTCCAGGCGACGCCTTCTCATGGTTCGACTCGATCTATACTACGTGAACACCCCACTGCGTCGTTCATCGGTTTTTCCTGGGGGCCTCCCATCGATGCCTTCGAGAAGAGCACCACAGCCAGCCCACAACAGCGCGCAAACCTTAGTACACCCCGACCGCTGCAGCATCTCTTTGTTCCCCCTACACCATTTAGTCAACTTCCTGCCAACGCAAACGCTGTCCAGAGCACCCCCATAGGCCCACGCTACCCATTCGCAACGCCGGTACGGCCGAACCCACTTACGCCGTTTCAGACTCTTCCTCGTGCGAGCACTGTCCGACGCACCGTTCGGAGGCGCGCGGTGTCCGACCGCGAGGCCATGAAGCAACTCGTCGACTGTGTAGGGCTGAGCGCGCGCAAAAAGGTGCTGGAAAGCGGACGGAAGCCACGCGTGCTCCTCCCTGTGAACCATTCTGGCACCCTTAAGGAGCTCCGTTTTGACCGGTCCGTGGCTGTTGTCGGGGACGGCGGCGTGTCATTTCATGAACAAGGCTCGCAATCCCACTCCGAGAGTGTCTTGGGCGCGTCGCTGCTCTCCAATTCGTCACGGGCGTCGGGGTCCGGTGCCGCCGCGGCGAGCACCAGTGCTACCGGATTGACTCAGGAGATTTTGATGGACGATACCAGCTCCGATATGGATTCGGATGTTCCCCCAAGTCCGAGTCCCACCCCGCGACCTGGATCCGCGATGTCCATCCTCTCCCGCAGGAGTCAGACCCCGACAGGCTCGTATTTTCTGCGCAATGGCAATAGCAACAGCAATAACCTTCGGGCGGGCGAGGACAGCAAGCGGATCGTCTCGCCTTCTCCCGTGGAGCCTGAACCACCGCGTGCGGTAGCATACGAGGACAAGAGTACAGTGTTGCTGAGCGGCGACGGCACGTTCTCGTATGAGGACCTCGACCGGATGGAGAGGAAGTATAGACGATTAATGGGCGATATCGCCATTGTTGAGGGGAGGCTGGACGAGGTGTCGAGTTTGATGCGGAGCGAGAGTTGACTTATGTTATACTGACTAGACATGTATTCAGACTATTGTAGCCGCTACGACAGCTTGGTTTATCGCGCTTGGCACCCTGCTAGTGGCCGTCGTCTCTGGTCATCACACTCTATGTCTCTGTGATCTCGCACAGGCAACGACACTAGACCTCAACCTACAGTTTACAGCCACAAGCTAGCCCACTTGAGCGCTCACGAGGGCAGGCGCTGACCTTTGATCCGACATGACCGGTACGGTGCTGACTCCAGTGACTGGTCCTTGACTGCGTCTTCCCACCCCCTCGACCGCTTTTCTGTAGATAAATACCCGTTGGTCAGTGATCCTTGGCGAGCATCTACTTCCATATACCTCAGGTACCGCGGTGACCTTTGTGCTATTCCACTTTGCCTTGTCGCTGACCCACACCGTCTTGTCGCAGGCAATGCCCATCCCAGATCTTCCTGGAGAGATCACAGATCGCATAATCTCTAACGTGTGGCCGGACATCCGATCTCTACTCAATTGCGCGCTGGTATGCAGCAGATGGCTCCCTGCAAGCCGTCACCATCTCTTCGCCGAACTGCGTTCCCCCTCCAAGAAATCCTACGACCTCCTCGTCTCCCGTGTCCTGCACTCTGAGTCTATGAGGCCATGCCTCGCGTCTGTGCGCTCAGTGGAGCTCATTGAGGGCCGCATCGGTGAGCGGTGGGACCCGTTGCCACCCGAAGAGAAGATTGGACACTTGTTTATCCGTGACTTCGTCGGCCATCTACCCAACGTGCGCTCCCTTCGCTTCCAGGCCGAGGACTGGATCCAATGCCCCTGGCGCTTTCTCAGCCTTCTCACAGTTCCCGTGGCTTTGGAAGTTGGACCTCTTCGACTGCAAATTCCCGTCGTTCGCTGCGCTCCGCCAGATGCTGAGCGCGCTGCCGGCGTTGTCCAGCCTGATGATCAACGACGTGTATTGGCCGGCTTCAACTCACCCTCACCCCGCCTCCACTCTGAGCCCCGATAGCCGTCCTAGCTTGGAGACTCTGTACTTTGTCTTGGAAGGCGTAAACCACTGCGCTCGGGAATTCATGGATTGGCTTGTCCAGACTGCGTCGCGGTCCTCCATCCGTCAACTCGAGGGATCATCTACCCAGGAGGTGAGCGTCCCACATACTCGCGACCACAATAATACGGTGTAGCTGACATTCCGATTAGACAGGTTGTCGTCCATGTCCGACTTTACAAATATCAAACATCTCTCCATTGACATCCTGGACAATATGCATGGCCTGCCGAACTGGCCAGGCATCGTGCAGCTGCTGCAAGCCCTCCGTTGTCCCCTGTATACCCTCGCAGTCGCCTTCTCGTACACGTCTCCCCCGCATTTCTCTCATTCCTACATCGTATCCGGAAGGGACATTCGTGATCACGAATACACAGATGGGATGGAGGTCTTGGATGCCGTGTTGGAGCACAAACGTTTCGAGAAGCTGAAGACCATGACGTTCTCGCTCTGGTTAGTCCTCGTAGACGAGGACGTCTCGCTAGCCTCCAGGCCAGCACATACCCAGGAGGGCCTAAACGAGATCATCCAACGCAAACTCCCTAAGCTTACGAGCCGGGTAAATGCGAAGGGTTTGGTTCACGTACGCACCATACCAGTACGCGCAGGAGCATAGGTGTTTTCGATGCGAATGGGCCATCATGTCTTATAGTCGTCCTACGTCCACCTAGGTAACGTATATACATATTATGATGCACTCGTACATCACGAAAATAATTTCTCCACCACGTTCTCACAAGTCGCAACGAGCGCCTTTCCCAGATACTCGAAGTCGGATAACTGTAGACACCACGACGCTGAATACTTGCATCATGCGCTAGACAAGCTGGCACTTACCTCATTGTAGACCTGGGCGCTACAGCGACACCACCACGCGCCGTTGTGGAAGTAATGTGTAGTGTACGTGTTCCATTCCAGCAGCAATTGACGGGTGAATAGGGCGTTGATCTCCGCGATCAGCTCAGGAGAGTACACCTGCCCCGGTTGCTTCTCTATGGGGAGAGGAAGCTGGACGTTCGGCTATCTGTGAGCAGCGATGTGAGCGTTCACACATACATGTTGTAGCGTCGACATGCACATACCATGTATACAGTCAGCTCGCCATTTTCATCCATTACTTTCGTGCTGAGGACTTGGGCAAGACGCTGCGCGCCCTCGAGGGCGAGGGTATGACAGTAGTCGTAGATCGTCTGCTCTCCTCCGAGCCACTCCCTGAGGGCGAGAGCTGGGGTGACCTAGTCAGAACGTACCAGATTCATGAGTATGTGAGGGTACTTGCCGGACGGAATAAGAAGGTACGCTGTCAGATCGACGGCGGTCGGTCCCTAGGTGAAGTCAGCTACATGTACTGTGCAAGTAGTTGACCGCTACTATCACCCACATTCATGTTGTTTGGCGAAATTCGTGCCGGTCTGCAAGTATTTCTGGAAGATGAGACATATTCATGCGACGTAGGGATAGATGACTTCATCAAATGCTGGTTCCTGTAAAACTAACAATTGAGTCGCCCTCTTCGCCACGAGATGAATCACGAAGACTGACCGCTCAGGAACGTAGAGCACGGCGCAGCCCCGTTTGGCAAAGAACCACTTGTGGCAGCTCGACAGCCAGAAGTCTGGCTGTGCTTCGCGCAAATTGATATTAGGCTGAGCGTTGGAAGTACTTGATTAACGCGTCCTGGTGTATTGTATGCTCGAAAGAGTGCTCACCTCCTGGCCGATGCTATGAGCAGCGTCGATGAGGGCCCATACCCCTTCCTCGTGACAGATACGGACAAGTTCCCTCCAAGGCATGAGTGCCCCAGGGTTCGCAGTGAACCCATCGATGACGGCGACAATCTTGTTCTTCCTCGCGGAGACGTCTGCTGTGAAGCCCGGTGATAGAGATGGCACGTCTGTGAACTGCGTCCCGGCGTGTTCACGCTTGTACTGACGAAGTTGGGTGCGGAAGGTCTCAATGATCTCGGCGTCAGTGAGCGGGAAGTTGTACTGAATAGAGACAAGCGTCGGTTTCGGCTGTTCTGAGCGGTCCGACAGGTACTTCAACACGTTAAATGCCTGTCCATATGTCGTGGAAGCTGAGAAACGGGTCAGGTCACAAGCAGTCATATTGCTTTTGCTTAGACGGACGTCCGATGACGAGGTCTCCATCGCGCCACTCGAAGTTCCTCAATACTTTGTTCGCCGCATGAGACGCATTCGGAACGAAGACGACCTCGTCAACGTCAGAACCAATTAGCTTGGCGACAACTTCCCTGCAAGCAGCACAAGTAGTATGGTCAGGTGCGGGCTATCAGAAGAGCGTAGAGGCACTGATTTTCCCGGCTCTTGACCAGCATGGGTTTGTAGAGGAGTCTGTGGAACTTGTCGGGTTGCGTTCGATCTCGAATGCAAGTTTACTCGATTCCTGTAAGAGAGGAAGCGGGAGAGACCCGTAGCTACCTGTGCAGCTAGTCACTATCGATCGTGGACATCCCCCTTTACGATTGACATACCATGATTCAAGTTGACATATTCCTTGTCCAGTGCAAAGTACTGCTTGAGTTGACGGCCGAAGGGCGGCGGCTTCTGTGTGGGATCGTAACTTCTGCCTGGAGTGTGTTCAAGCTCGGGACCCAACCCTTGTGTCATGGTGTCAGTGTTGATGTTATGATATCCTGCAGAATGCAGAACTTGTGTACTGGGACGCTTCTGGAATCAGGTTTATATCCTTGCTGGTAAACGAGTCAGGATAATATCATACCATACCCTCGGATGACTCGATATGACAGCTGCGCATGTGGTGGCAACGCCACATCACCGCCGGCTTGTCGTTGCTCGGAAATTAGCGTAGGGAGACTGGCACAGAACCTGTCTTGCAAACGAAAGGGAATACCGCAGCTTCGAGCCAGTCCGCATGCGCCGAATGACTTCTGTCGTCGTCAAAGAGCAGCAAACAAGGAAATAGGTATACATACAAGGTGGCTCATACCTCTCAGGATCAGATTACGTCGCGCCGGCCTCAACGTCAGCTGCTAACTTCGGCTCTCCGGACGACTACGCATATATTATTCGGTGTAGCCAGTAGTATCCACAGGGAAGAGAATAGAACACATGCCATCCACCGTGCGTGAGCGCGTGAAGCTTTGAGGTCTAGGACACAGGCGGTATAAGCCAGGTATCGGACATCCGCTACTGACTTACGTGGATCGTCTTGAGGCCCTGACTTCGACGTCACCAACCCAAGGACGGCGAGACTGGCTGAGAGAACTTGAGGTGCATTCCTACACCATAATCACTGTGCACGCACCTAACATGGTGCAGCGCCGTTCTGCAGGTCGCCACCGTCACAACACCCTACCGAGGTGACTAGCTCCTCAACTTCTGCCCACTTCTCCGCATCGGACCACGCACTAGGAGCGTAGTCCTCGATATCAACGTACAGTTCCTCCAGGCAGGGAAATAGACATGACAGGAACGCAGCGACCTTTGCAGGATCTCCGCACAAGGAAGGCGACGGCGCGAAGTACTTCGCGGAGAGGTTGGGGATGATGTCGTCCGGACCTTGCTCGTCGAGTACTTCAAGCTGTGATCCATCCAGTCCGATTCGAATATCGCCGAGATTGGGACAGTACCGCGCTAACGGTATGAGACCAGCAAGAGTGACGTCCGTCGGATATGGAGGTGCGGGCGCGTCCGAGTCAGAGCATTTGACGAGGGCAAGGGCTAATAGTTCCGGCCACGCTTGAGCCATGTCGCTTATGTCGGTATTGGTGAGTTTGAAAGCGCAAACGGTCTCGATGAGTAACATTCTCAACTGCCGGAACGGGAGTAGATGACGGAGAGCGTTCATGGTAATGGCTTCGGTAGGAAGTGCCCGGTGGGTTGGGGAGAAGGGACGCGCTTCCGGTTCCTGGTCCGAGATACTGACGGATTGGAGAAGGTATGAAGCGTCGCAACTCCGGCTGAGAGCGTCGAGGTGGGAGTTGAGGGAACGGTTTGAAATGTTTAGAAATGATGTTGCAAAGCGCTCAAGTTGAGGTAAGGAGACGTTCTGCAGAAGACTGGCGCATGACGGAAGATCGCGTCCAAAAAGAGATAGGTTGCGCATGGTGGAGAAGACTAAGGACGTCGACAGTGGGGGTAAAACGAATTCAGGAGCTTCCGCCAGTAGTGTCAGATCAACTAATCCAGGAAGTGCTGACATCGCAACGAGTACTTCGGTAGGGAAAGGTGTGCAGTTTGTCGCGAGAACCACAGTGTGGAGCCTGGGCAGGGCGCGGAGTGTCTTGGGCAGGATCGTCATCGCAGCGACATTGCCAGTGAGGTCGAGCTGGAGCTCTTGTAACGCAGAGCTGAGTTCAACGATTCCAAGCAAGAAGGCGAGCTCGCTAGGGGGTGAAAGCGTGCGGAGATGAAATGATTTCAACTCGATCGAGCCTGAGAACAGATGCCAAGCACATGGTGAATGGTCGAAGAGGAGGCGCCAACCGATGTCCAGAGTGCGTAGCCGTGGAAATATGCCCGTGTTCGAATAGAAAGGGGTGAGTGCTTGGAAGAACTGGGATGACAGCGTCGTGAAAGGGATATGGTCGTGCGTAAACGGTTCTTCCAGGTGGCGGACACGACGAGCGTAGTGTTCGAAACGTTGGAGATCGGTGACCTCGATACTCCTCAAATGATGCTGAGAAAAATAAGGTTAGAGGACAAACAGGCTAGATCATGCATAGTATCCTTACAGCAATCTTTAGGTCTTTCACGTAAGACATCCACACGAGCTTCCATAGGTCTTCAGGAAGGAGCGGGACCAAGTTCGCAAAACCCAGTTGAGTAGACCATAAGGCATCCATAGCACAGTCGTAGAATGCCCAGCACGTTCTTGCGAGTGACGCAAGACTACCCTTTGCGCCGCTGACTCTCAGGATCTCGACGACTTCATGTATGACTTCTGCAATATACAGAGCGCGTTTTCCTCCGAGTCGTTGGGTAATCATGCCGGATTTGACCGAGGTCTTGACCAGGATCTTTTCCATGAGTATACTGATACGTTAAATCAGAGATGCAAAAGAAGAGTGCGTCAGAATTATAGACCCACAAAGAACTTGTTGGACGTTCAAGAGTAGGCTGGAGGAGGAATGACGGTCAAGAGCAAACCAAACCATGGGCGTCCAAGAGGGTATTATGTAAGCGGCCCCACGGTCCGACTCGCGCGGAGTCAGACCCAGAGCTGGGATCTTGAAACTTGCTCTTGAGCATTGCGGCCTCCAGTTCACTGACATAGACCACGTCGTCCATCTCGTTTAACAGGAAAACATGGGCTCTGTTGCCACCGATATCGCGAGAGCTGCGAAGGCCGCCTTCGAAGCCTCGCAGCTCATCGATTCCTCGGAAAGGGTGAGAGCCTTGCGCGAGATTCGCAAGGAACTCGAGACGGACAAGGATGCCATTCTGGAAGCAAACCGCGCAGATTTGGAGGTGCTCGTCCCCTTTTATTCTTGTGTGTGTTTTTGCTTTTACTAACAGGTGTCGTCAATTTGCAGGCTGCCCAGGAGGAGGTCGATGCCGGCCGGATGTCGAGCGCCCTCCTGAAGAGACTTGATCTCAATAAAGGAGACAAGTGGGACTCTATGCTTCAAGGAATAACGGACGTCGCGGAGCTCCCGGACCCAAATGGCATCGTCTCGTATGCTTCAGAGCTCGATGATGGTCTAGAGCTATACCGCGTCTCATGTCCCATCGGAGTGCTACTCGTAATCTTCGAAGCGCGTCCAGAGGTCGTTGTCAACATCGCCTCTCTTGCTATCAAATCTGGTGAGGAATGAGGAAACGACGTTTACCAGCTGGGCTAACACTTTCCGCCCATTTGTGCCAGGTAACGCTGCGATTTTGAAGGGTGGGAAGGAGTCGAACGAAACCACGAAATTGCTCTCAAAAGCGATTCAAACTGCCCTATCCAAGACCCAGATATCATCCAACTACATCCAAGCCATCCAAACTCGTGCAGAAGTCTCCGCACTACTCCAGCTCGACCAGTACATCGACCTAGTCATTCCCCGCGGGAGCAACAGCCTCGTCCGCAACATTCAAAATAACACCCGTATCCCGGTGATGGGGCACGCCGATGGTCTGTGCTCTGTCTACATCGATGCCTCTGCAGACCAGAAGAAGGCCGTTCGGATCGCCGTCGACTCTAAGGTTCGCGCAGTATCATAGGGTTCCTAATGACATCCTGTGCTGACGGCTCACCACCCAAGGTCGACTATCCGGCCGCATGCAACGCAGCGGAGACCCTAATCCTGCACGAAAGCGTGCTCCCGACGATCTGGCCGGAAGTCGCAAAGGCACTGCTCGCAGCAGACGTCAAGCTTCTCTGCGACCCACCCTCACTCGCCGTCCTCCAGGGTCTCTCCCCGGCCCCTTCAAACCTCTCCACACATGTGGAACCGTCCACCCCAGAATCTTACTCTACCGAGCACCTCAGCCTGACCCTCTCGGTGCTCACCGTGCCTTCGCTCTCCGCCGCGATCAGGCACATCAACGCGCACTCGTCGCACCACACGGACAGCATCGTCACTGAGGACCAGGCGGCCGCGTCGACGTTCTGCCGTGGGGTCGACTCTGCGGGGACATTCGTGAATGCTAGCACGCGGTTTGCGGACGGATTCCGTTACGGGTTCGGGACAGAAGTCGGCATCAGCACAGGGCGAATCCATGCGCGTGGACCCGTGGGCTTAGACGGGCTCGTCACGTACAAGTACATGCTGAGAAGCAAGGACGAGCAGGGCCATGTAGTGGGAGAGTTCGGCACGGACGAGGGGAAGAAGCGGTACAAACACCGAAAGATCGACACTTCGGCTGTGCCCTTCTGAAGCTGAAGGTGGTTTGACGGGATGTTCACAGGCGAAGAAAGGCAGCAAAGCAATGTGTATCAACGAGTAACATGTACGGGTATGGCTACATACGTGTGTGCAGAACGATGGGGGTGCATAGCTGAATCCGTGTGCATGTGTGTACGGAGGACATCATGACGTGGAAGTGTCCAACTTGGCCTTCTTTTCCGACTGTGAGTCCTCACATTCGCCCTCAGCCTTCCGCTTGGCAGTCGCGGTCCCGTTTGCATCTGCATCTGCATTCTTCTTTTTCTTCTTGACAAGACCGGTGAGATCGTTCACCTCCTTCGGCTGTGTGACTGGGGCTGCCGCAGCGTTCAGTTCCTGGTCCAGTGCCTTGGCCGCCAACGCCGGCGCAGATTCTGCCGGCTCGTTCGGCGACGTCTTGAGCTCCTCAACCTGGACGTACGTATCAGCGGAGATGCACGGATGCAATGATGCTAGAAGCAGTCTGCGCACCTTCAAGGCGAGATCTTCCCGGAGGCCCTGCAGCTCCTTCTCCTCTGCCTCCATTTGACTTTTGGTCATATGGACGATAGCGTCGTCACCGAGCAGTGTCGGACCGGTAGCCTTGCCCTTGCCTTTTGCATCTGCCTTGGACGATTCGGGCTTGACGAGCCCTTGCCCACTCAGCGCAGCGCGCAGTTCTGCCAGACGCGCCTCAACACTGTCGAGAGCACGTTCCGCATGCGTAATCGAGTCGCCCAGGCGTCCAGAGGTGAGGTCGAGCACGATGCTCAGCTTGTAATGTGCCTCCGCAATCTGACGCGAGGACAGCGGTAGGAGTTCGGTCTTTAGGGCGAGACCAGCAGTGTAGTCCGTGATGGCCTGGTCGAATTTCTCTGAGGAACGGTATCAGCATGCAGTTACACGCGCATTCAGGGTGTAGGTGCGTACCTGTTTCCAGTGATACATCTCCGAGAGTGATGAACACGTCCGCGAGCTTGAGCTTAACCTCGTCGGACTCATCTTGCTGCTTCTCATAGATCGCACGCGCGAGATCCAGCACCTCCCAGGAAGCGTTGAAGTCGTCCTCCGGCTCAGCATCGTCATCTTCCTCTTCCTCCGCCTGCGCCGCGTCCGCCTCCTCAATGGCCTTTTGCGCTTCCGCGAACAAATCCAAGGGCTCGTCCTCCGCATCTCCGGAGAACGACAGGAACGCGCCACTGCTGTTCGCATCTTCGAAACCACCGCGCGTTAGACATGAGGGTAGTTGCCGTACGCAGATGGACGCAACTTGCCTTTGTCGTCCTCAAATGAATCGTCCGCATCCTGCTTCCCCAGTACGCCGCTCTGTGCAATCGCGTTCTCCAGCAGCGCCTTTCCATATGCGAAGTACAAGTCTGCCGTCTCTGGGGCCTTCTCCCCATGCTTCTTCGTGCTGTTACGCAGTAGGGTCAGAACGCGCGCCGGACGCGCCCCAACCGTGTCACTCACACTAGTTCGAGCGCAGAAGCATAGTGTTCCACCGCCTGCTCGTATTTTCGGAGCGCGAAGGCGCGTTTCGCGTGTTCTATCGTGTCTTTGAGTGACATGGTACCCTGTTCGGGGGTGGTAGCGGGCTTCACTGTCACTGTCTCCCTGGGGTTAAGGCGGGGTACCATCAGCATTGGGGGGCGCAATAGCACGAGAGGCTGTTCGACGTACGACATGTCTGGACGGGGAGGTCGGCGGATGGCGTGGTCGTGGTCGTGGTCAAGGTCAGAGGCGAGTGTGAGCGCAGTGGCGGGACGCGTCTGGGACCGACAGGCGTGCAGGCGCCCGTGTCGTCGCTTGGCCTCCACCGCCATTGTCCTCACCGCCATTGTCTGCATCGTCGACACCTCCGTCGCTCGTTCACTGGTCCCGACGCTCGCGACGCCGACATGACAGCTATCGGAAGCGTGTTCCTGGGCGACGTGCAGCGGCATAGGCACCTATCGTCGTCGACCCCGCCCTCGTCACCGCCCCCACACATCGGCAGCAATGCGCCACATAGTTTCAGCGACCTGGACGATGCCGACGAGCAGAGGCCGCTCGAGACGAAGCCCCCTTCGATATCACCTATTTTGTCTTTAGAACTGAGGCTGCGCTGGCTCGAAACGCTTCTTTTTGGCGCGAAGCACGACGAGCAGACGGGCAAACCGGGGACCAAGGCCGACAAGCTCAAGGACGGAGAAACCCTGGCACGCCGTGCTGAGGATCTGCAAAGGCGACTGGACAGTGTTGCGCAGAGCAATGATGCGTTGAAGCGGTTCATGGATCGATGTGAGTATATCGTAGTATCTCCGCCTGTTACACGGGGCCTCGTGCGCATATACCTCCTGCTTCTTACACGATGCATGCATGCCTTGCATCTTCATCGTTGCGTAGATGGAGGGGCGTAGAGTGGTCACAGCAGAGACAGTGATTGCTCTTCTCTGCCGGTGTGATCCCTCCGATCGTTTGCCCCCGACCCCCGTTCCTCCGCGCCTTTTACTTGACTGCGATATATTGCCGCTTATTACCGCGGCATATCTGGTGCTGGAAGCCGTTTATCAGCTCGACACGGGGCTGCATGCGGACGGTTTAGAGGAACGGCCGAGTTGCCATTTCACATAATGATATGCTGTCTGCCGCAGTCCTGTGTAATCCTCCGCGTAACTCACCCCGCCCTCAGATGAACAGTATGCCCATATGCTCACACCAGGCTTTGCGCTGTCCGGATCACTTCCCGTGAATCCGCCCACGTATGAGAATATGTCCCCTAGCGAACTGGATGCGTTCCTGGCCGAGATGGAGCCGGACATCCGCGCCGCCGAGCGCGACCTACGCGAAATCTGCGCGTTAGAGGAGAAGGGGGTCACCGGCGCGGGCAAGCTTGGCGACTACGAGGCGCTACAGCCCCGATTAGAGACATTACTCAAAGCACATGATGAGGATCTGAAGATGGCCGCTGAACTCGAGAAGCGTATTGCGCTACTCATGGACCATTACGCTACCAACGTGAGTCGAACTTCTTTCAGGGGTGGGGGAGCCGCTTACCCCTCATTCTTGCAGGTTGATACGCTCTCGGAGCTCTTCGTCTCGTGGGACGAGACAATCAGAGACGCCGAAGAAGAGGTTGATAGATTGCAGAAGGACCGAGAAGAACGACGCAGATTAGGCTATGAGTAATCTCGTGGTGTTATGGCATGACCAGCGTAAGTGCATCGGTCTTCACTCTGATTCCCAAGCGACAGAGTTCTCACGCAAGGATCTTATGAAGACCGCAAACCGCGCTGAGGCTAGCGGCGCTGACACTGTGACCTCCGATCACGCCTCAATGGTGGCAATGTCGTCAAATACAGCTGTGTCCTTCGCGGGCATCGACACTGCCAGGCATACCGCCGGCATGCCCACACGATCAGGTAGACGACGGGCCCGGCACGCGACGTCGAACGATGGACAACGGATACCCTGTCGATCGCTGTGCGACCAGCTCGCAGGATCCCATGGGATGATCGTGGCGGCCGGGAACCTTGTCCTTGCATCGCTCGTAGTTGTGCTGCAGCTCCGCGGCTTCCACCGGTTCAGATGCTACTATGCCATCATCCACGTATTGAACACTTATCTGTCTTCTTCATCCAGACCCTCTACCCCTATTCTGCACGTCAGAAGCACCAGCCGGCACTGACATGTGCTGGCAAACTCTATCTGTGCAGTCGTGACTTGACAATCGTTCGGATCCTTTTGGTGATGCTTGCACTGGCACCTGGCGTGCGTCCCCTGCGACCGGTCCCCAATTTCGAATATGTGAGTGTCCTTCCTTCATTCCTCGCACCCGCCGGTGTATGCCGTAATCCCATCCGAGAGCGTTCTCTACAATGTTTCATTAGGCCTTCCCAGCACTCGTTACGGCTAAAGTAGGAGGCTGTGCTACCTACCCCCTTGCCATGCCCGACCAGTCCATGGACCTGAGCGTTGCACGAAGGCGAACTTTGTTGTTTTGCGGTCGATGCATCATCTCGGCCCTGAATGATACTACCTAACGAGAGGATATTACCCTCGATATTCAGAGAGATATCTCTATCCACGCCGAAACATTCTCCTTCGAATACTAGGGCGGCACCTATCACATGTTGGGGCAGTGCATGACAGGCGTCGTTTGCGCCCTGCTGCCATACTCAGCCATGCTCTCGGTCAACCGAGCTCATCGCCGCCGTGCTCCGATTGTCCGGTGACGCTGTACGGCCTTGCGCACGGTCATTTTTCGTTCCCGCGCCGAACCTCATCTGCGCACGGCTCATTGAGTGATTCCGGGAGCCATGCACTGCTTTAGACACAGGCGGTAATCTGCGATGTGGGATCTTCCCCATCTGCTGGGACTGCTTTCAGGCCGCATGTGGGGAAGAGGCATGGACAGCCTGCCCTCGTCATATGCGGAGGGGGCGGTTTTCCGAGGCAATATAAGCATCGGGGGCCTATCCTTCTGCCCCCAACTACCCCCGACCCTCGACCCCCGCCGCCCCCTGCTCTACTCTCCTGCGCAAGTCCGGTGGACGGCGAGCAGCCATGGTCAAGAAACAGAAGAAACCGGTATGTCATGAGTTGTGTGTTTCCGTGGGGCACCCTGGGATACTGACATGTTCCCATCAATTGCAGTCGCGTCGCCCATTTGGCAGGCCGAAAGATGGCCCGGGCCCGCAAGAGACGTTTGTTGGCGAGTTTCAAGTTGAACAAGCGCAGACACCACCACCTGTTGGCGGATCGCAGCACACGATCAGGCTCTCTCCGCCCGCTCAAGCTCAAGCTCAGTACGAATTCGGACTTGTCCCTTCGTCCTCCGTTCATCGGTCGAACTCCACGCCAGAGCGAGGGAGAAAGGGGAGGAAAGACGGCGCGAGTTCAGTGAGGCACAGTGAGCGCCGCCCAAGTACCAGTGCTCACAGCGTAGCCTCGTCTTCCTCGGCGCGGGTAAGTCGCCGTGAAGCCGCCGAAGACGCTCCCCAACCTGGCCCATCTGGGCGGCGCCGTCCTTCTATGGCTGGACACCGTCCGACACTGAGCCATCCTTATCTGCCCGTGGGGGGACATTTCCCCCGCCGCCACTCGAGCACCATGCTGGCAGCCGAGATGTCTCCAGACGACGACATGTCCACTGCTGGTCCCAACTCCTGGCCGAGAGACGTGCACCTTCCTGCGTCTACGCATGCACTCCCCGACCCTCTGCTGCAGCCTATGTCGCAAGTTGCCTATCGTGGCTCGGATCGTCAGGCGCCCGTTACACCTGGCTTTGGGCGCGGACAATACCCTACTCCTGGTCTCACCCCATCCACTCTCTACGATACCCCGTCTACGAGCTCTTTACCTTTGCTGTCTCCGTCCTCGTTCTCCCACCGACATAGGACCTACGAGCCTCCCGAACTATCCCCCACAGACCCTCTCTATCACTGGCGTCAATACTCTTCTGTTCCACATACCCCGCTGTCTATGCGCGGCGGAAGCATCCCTCCTAGCGTGCAGTCGGAGTCGTCGCCCTACTTGGACTCGCTCTTCGACTTCTCTCCTACATTTGGTCCCATAGTAGGACCGGTGGGTGAGTACTATCGCTGAGCGTCCTATCATCATCCTCCATGAACACATCACCACCAGACGTTCCGGATTTGCCTCCCTTGTCGCCCGACCCTGTGCCAGAGGGTGGTGATTTGTTCTGGGGCCATGAAGGCAGCGGTGCGCACGCTCCAGGCGCTGAAACAGCTCCTGCAAACAATGACCCGATGCTACTCGGATCCGCGCAGTACCCGTCATCGAGCGTTGCGGGTGCGTTCTCGACGTCGCATACCCTCTCTGATTGATGGATGGCTGACCGCTCGCGGGGATTCTTACGCAGTGCCTGGGCAGCAGTTGGAGCAATTCCCCGAACTCGGGAGCTACGGATTGCCGCAAGAAACTGTTGCCTCCTCTGGGCCTGCGATCTGCTGGCCCCAAATTGACATCACCTACCTTCAGGACATGTCGCAGAACTACAGTGAACCCTACTTCGGACCACCTGGCTCTAGTCACGGTTACTCAGCACCTCCTGACGGCGCGCCCGGACCCGGACCTGGACCCTCTCGCTGACGTTCCTGACATGTCAATGGATAGTTCACTGGGTTCAATTATACCCCCTCGCGTTCCTGCTTCTCAAAAGGACAGTTGCTCTTTACGCTAGTGTCTATACTTCTCGAGTGCGCTTGTCTGGTCTTATGGCTGGCCGCGTTGCTCTTCTGCCCTTGTTCTTTCACATTGTTCCTGCTAATCGCCCTCGGGTGTTCTCTCATTGTGGTCTCGGGCCTTCTTCTTTATTGTTGTTCTTCCTGGCGGAGGACTACGTACATAGCTAACGTTAACCCCTTCCTACTGCGCCTTGTTCCCGTATCGGTATAGCTGTTTATTCGTGCTGGCTATTTGCACACGACGCCTTACGCCGTCATGACACATAGATCACGACCTCTGTATCACCGCCGCCGCATCTGCACCTACTGTAGCGTTGCATCTCGTTTCAATGATCATCGAGCTTTGATAGACTTGCCCTGGACGAACATGCACCACATCTGCCGCACCTTGGCTACAAAATGAGCCAACGCTGTGTATTTGACATGGACATGCGGCACGTGTACTTGATTGAACAAGGCGTAGTGGTACTGGTACATATACAGATCTAGACTCGGCATAGACGCGGACTCGTGCTTTCAAAGTTCACCTCCTCTGGAACAATGGTCATCGAACGGAATCGTACTTAGGCGGGGCCGGAGCATACCATGGCGACGCCGCACGCCTTCTCGTTGAGCGGGGATAGCAGGGCTATAGTATCGGGAGACTGCCTGCGAGGCCGGGCTCCGAGTCGACACTGATTCGTGTACCATAGCGCCACTCTCTTCCAGCTTGAGTTTAACAGCGGTTGTATGAGAGATATCACGTCGACTCGCCTCCGTTGCCGATGCCCCACCGAGCGTATCCAATTCGACGGGCTCCGTCTTGATCTGGATTCGCGGATGGTCCTTGCGAGGAACAATGCCGTCACGGGAGTGACGGGATGGGCGTCGGTATCTTTTCAAGTCAATGAACGGGACAGCCCGCATGCTCTCTTGACCCGCACTCTCGACATGGTCCGACGTCGAGGAGGTGACTTCGCGACGATGAGGCGCCACACCATCCTCGATATATTCGTCATCAGTATCCGGCGTGAGCGTGCCAGTGGCACTGTTGACGGAGCTGCGCCAGGTTGCAACAGGACGCAGCATCGGGACACTGTAGTTGTACGCCGTGAAGCTGTGGCCCCACCGCGGACAGCAGGCAGGCCCACCACGGGTGGTAGAGGAATCGATACCCGTTCCCTCTGTCTCACCTCCGGGATGCATCGAGAACGATCCTGTCGGCGAGAAATCCCGCGGAAGCTCCACTGCCGTCACGACCGGTATCGGTGCTTCTTGATCCTACATGTGGTTCAGCGATGGATGCGCCACCTTGCGGAAGAACAGTGGCCTACGTACGCGAACGGGATGTTCCAAGCTCTCATCTTCATCAGACACCTCCTGTGTGGCGAGCCTCGACGGAGCGTCAAGTGGCTCTGCTGTCCGTTTGTTGGTGTCCAGGTCGGAGTCGGACGGGCATATCCCAAGGTCAAGCGTGATCTCCAAGGAGGTTGTGTTTTGTATGAACGAGGGAGGGACAGGTTCTTGTCGATCTAATCCCCACTCCTCACCCCAGTTCAATAAATCAGTGATCTACCAGTAAGTAGTCACCATCAGCAGACCGCCACAACGTGCGCATTGAAGGTACCTAGTAGCAGTAGCTCACCTTGCTTCCGTAGGCTCTAATCAGCTTTTTGGGGGCGGCTTGGCGAGAGAGACGTGGGTAACGAGGATCCTTGTGGTTGTTCTTCAGGGGAGCCATGGTAAGGATACTCTCGAGTTGACGGGTGCGGGGCTGTGAAGCGGAGGGAGGAAAGGGACACAACTTGAAACAGGGCATCATCGACCTTGCTCTCTTATATGTCGCCGATGCAAGGCGATGGGTCTGCACTTCCGTATTGTATACCTCTGGGCCGAGTACGCTGACCTTCCATGAAGAGGGAGTATGGCTCTAGAAGGGTAATTGGTCTAGACACATCTCTGCTTGGAAAGGACATCTCCGACGACTCCCCACCTGCAGAAATGAGGTAGTGTGTACAGCACTGGAACAGTATAAGGACACTGACCTCCAAACCGGGAAGGTCCGCGGACTCGAATAGGGTGTTTCCGAGTCAAATTTCGAGCCCTCCTAGGTCCCTTAGTACGGAAACATCGCCGGTTTGGTCGAGTGAAATCTGTTAGATCAGTGGTGGGTTGATAGAAATCGACGTCTTCTAGTGAACACGTGCAATGCATCCCTGAGTCTACCCACATTTAACCAGAGTGAGCAGTACGCGGAAGGCATGCGGTCGCCGCAAGGCAGTGTGGCGATGCATGTATCCTGGGACACACAAGTTGAATACGAAAGTTTCCAAGATGACTATCATGCATGTACGTCGCCGCGTATCCTACCAGCCCAGCCGAGCAGAGAGTCCCAGCTGGAAAGCAGAGGTTCGGAGTTAAGGAAAGATGATAAGCTGGCCGTTGGTGGCTGCCAGCCTCCAGGCGCTGCGCCGGGCCCCTCCTGTGGGCATGACGACGGTGCACCTCCCGGATTCATGCTATAGTGCTGGCCACTATGTTTCAATCTGATGGTCAAACAAGAGCCACGGTAGCAAGGCACAAAAAGGTGCACAAGAGGAACTAAACTAGCCCACCGCGAGGGTCGAACTCGCAGCCTTCAGATCACCCGCTAGCTAAGAGTCTGACGCTCTATCCGATTGAGCTAGGCGGGCCATGTCTACGTGAAGTATATACAATGTCAAATGCAGGTTCCCGGCACCAGATCCGAGCTACATAGCCTGAGGATCTCCGCCACTGTAAGTACGTATTGCGAACACGTCCCATGTTCGGCGTGTCTCTACTCTACCGTCTCACTTGAGCGAATGATTGCACCCATTTGCGTAGACAACTCATGAAGCCAATTGAAGCTTCGTGCAAACGACACGGCCACTAACATACCGTCACCGTAAAAGCAAGCCACGCAAAGAGGAGGGAAAAAACGAACTATACAATTACGCCGGGTATCCTCTCTGCGCGAGACCAAAGTGTACTGTCGTATCGTATTGAATGAGGAAAGCACCAGAGGTGCCGCCGAACCGTGTCGCACCGAATCACCACCACCAGACGCACCACCAGACGCAATCACTCTGAACTCCCCCTCCGCTCCCAATCTTTCTCCCCGAACTTGGAACCCCGGAACCCCCGTGCGAACGCAAGCCAAATAGTAGTACTAGTAATGTCCGTGTTGATGAAAATCGAAAGCAGGATGTCATGAGCGAGTGTGTGCGTATATATAATATATGCCGTGTGCAGAAAGCGAACTCAATTTGAAGAGCAGAATGGGAGCTCGAGAGAAGGAACGGAAGCGCTGAAAGGAGTGCATGGCAGACCGCCAAGGGCGGCCGTGGTCGTCAAACTACTGTAAATTACATCGTAACAAAAACGAAGCAGAAGCTACCTGACGTAGAACATGAGGCCTGAGGAGCAGGACGAGCAAAGCATCGGCGCAACCTTGAGATGAGGCTTAGAACAACGACTGCTGCTGTTGCTGTTGTTGCTGCTTCGCCGGGTCGTTGAGGCCGTTCATGCTCCCCAACCCGTTCAGGCCCGACCCAAGGCCAAAGGCCCCCGTCCCGAACGGAGACGATGCGCCAGTAGGCTGAGAGCCCAAGCCTCCAAGGGCACCAAACGGCGACGTTGTCGAGGACGCGCCAAAAGCGCCTCCTGCTGGCGGAGACGTCGAGTTCAAGAACGACGGCGTCGAACCCAGTCCCCCGAGTCCCCCAGCCCCAGCAGGGCTGGGACTACCTGTTGTTGTCGAAGATAACATCGACGCGCGGAACGGATTGGCACCGCCGAGCATCCCGGTAGCTTGCGGTCGGAGGCCAACACCAAGCGACGATGACGCCGACAAGGATGACCCCAGCCCTGTCGACTGCGTGCCCAGTCCCGGGAAGCCTGTCGGTTGCGACGACAGTGTTGACCCAGAGTTGGACGCTGGGGGTGAAGCGGCGGGGGTAGACGGGGCAGAGGGGATAGGCGGTAGCGACTCGAGGAGGGCGGCACCGAATGAGGAGGACGGCTTAAACGCCTTGAGCCCGCTGAAGCCGGTCGTTTGCCTTTGCAGCGGCGCGGTACCGGCACCGGCAGACGAGATGGAGATGGATGGTGCGCCTGCGGACGACGTAGCCCCGGTAGGCTGGGAAGAGAGTGAAGAGAAGAGGGAGTCGGAGAAGGTCGAACCCGAGGTCGTGCTCGACGTGGGCTGCGAGGTGAGCGGTGACGAGAATGACGAGTTCTGTGCTCCGCCTGACTTCGAGGAGTCAAAGGAGAACGACGAGGCGACATTCGCCATGATCGATCCGTTCGTGCCATTAGAGTTCGAATTCGCGTTGGGACTCGAAGTACCGTTAGGCTGAGACCCGAAGCTCGAACCGAAGCTGCCAAACGCGCCCGTCTGCATAGGCTGCTGCTGCTGTGCCGAAGGGTTCGTGTTGTTCTGGTTCCCGAAGCCCATCGCGAGTTCCATGAGTGTGGGCGGCTTGGGTACAGGTGGGGCGGGCGTAACGGGCTGCCCGAACGGATTCCGGGAGCCTGTCTGGTGCGTCTTAACTGGCTGAGCCAGCGGTGGCTCGCCCGATGCGCCCGGGCCTGTGAGTGGAGCAGTCGCGGAGCGCGGAGGTCCAGCGGAGGAAGATGCTGCTGCCGAGCCGGCGGGCTGCGCGAATGGCTGTGCAATCGTTGTCGAGGCAGCCGACGTTGATGACGGCATGCCTGTCATAGAATTCGAGAAGGGGAACGACGGTTGTCCTGTGGGCGCAGGCACTTGTTGTTGTTGACCGAAAGGTGACGACTGGAAAGGCGACGAATTCTGCGACGTTTGGAACGGACTCGTGGTCTGCATGGGGTTTGACGGCGGAGATTGAGTCTGCACGGGGAAAGGGTTCATGCTCTGCTGCTGTGGCTGCTGTTGGGGCGCGGCCATGTTCTGCCCACCAAAGGGCATGCCTGTCGTCTGGGGGAAGAGCGTGCTTTGTCGGAACGGATTCGCACCGGTCATCTGCGGCTGCAGGAAACCAGTCTGCTGAGGCGCCAGGAACGGCTGGAAGGTCGGCTGCGGCTGCTGCTGTACCTGGAGACCGAACGGGTTCGTCACACCCATAGGCATCGCCGTTTGTTGTGGCATGATGAAACCAGTTGGTTGCGCCTGCATTTGAGGCTGCTGGCCGAATGCCTGAGCACCCAGCATGGCGCCGGTCATCATGGGTTGCTGGAAAGGGTTATGCACAGCCTGTTGTTGGAAGTACGCAGTGGTCGGACTGGAAGGCCGGAATGAGTAATCGTTCGTTACGACTATGTCAGCACGTACCTGTTCGTCTGTGGGTTGAACATTGTATGTTGCTCTTCCTCAATTGCTGTGAAGAAGTCGATCATCGCCTTCTGCCCCGGAGTCTTCGCAGAGTCGGATGACTGGGATGTGCTGGCCTCCGGTGGGTTGGGCGAGGATGAGGCTGCTGCAAGGAACATGAGATATCGGAGGGAGCTATCGAAATAGGAGGGCGTACGCTTCTCAGCCGGTTTAGGCGACGCCTTGATGCCCAACTTGGCGTTCCGCTCAGCGGCCTCCTTCTGGGTCTTGTACTCTATCCTGTTCTGCTCAAAGTTCGGGTCGTTGAGGTACTCCTCCAGCGAACTTGCGAGCGACACCGGAGCCTGCATGTATCATCAGCTGACGCGGGCTGTACGACACGAAGGAAGCGCACATGTCGCAGGTTAGGAATAGGAACGTTCAGGAGGTTCTGCAGCTTCTTCGCCACTCCGAGGTACTCCACCACCTTCTCTGTCTGTTTACAGAAGTGCTTGTAGATGTCAAGCGCCTCTTTCGCGTCGATTTTTGACATCTCGAAGTAGTGCTCGAGGACATTGATGACACCCTCGTTGCATGCCTGAAAGAGGATGAGCAAGTCCTTGACGAGCATCCGCAGCGCGGTGTTGTTGAGCTCGTCCTCCAAATTGTCGAGATAGAACTAGGCAGAGAGATGTTGGAGCGAGCAACGAGTTATGAGACAGCGCACGCACTCGGCATTCAACCAGGGAGTCCACCATCTTCTGCACTATCTTGGTCTCTCGCAGCAAACCCTTCTCCACTGTCATCACCCGTAGCTTCCGGCCTGCCATCGTCTTGCTACGCGACAGGTTCCCGCTTGACGATGGCGGGGGAGCGTTCTTGGCCTTCTTGCGACCGGTATGTTCAAGTTCTTCGTCGATGGCCGCAGAGTTGCGCATGTCCCGGTTCGTCTCGGACTGCACGCGGATAGCGTCATGCTTGAGTTCGCGGTAGGCACGTATCCGGGTGTCGAGATACATTGCGTAGTTCTGGAGGTTCTGGGGCGCCTGGTATCCTGTTATTGGTGGTGAGATAATGCGGCGCAGCGGAGACATGGCATGTCCGCTACCTTCCCAGTTGCCCGCGGAGACGTTCCGGAGCTTGAGGACGTCGGAGGAGGACAAATATTGTAGGATGTTGTCTGTTGCGCCATTTCGGATCATTGTATGGAGAACGATGAGGGCTTTGAACACGACCTGGAGCCAGGTTACGATCGGCCAAGGCTCATAAATGCGGTACTCACGATGACGTTGGGTTCGCGGAAGCGCGGGGCCAACGCCTTGCAGACGTCGTGCACGGCACCATCCTCGGACCAAGTAGCGGCGATGATGGGGTCGAGATACTGCGTGCGGGGATCGTCGGTGCCGGTGTGTGGGATGGAACGCAGTTGTGCCTACCTTGGATTTGGGCGGGGCGGCCTTGGGCTTGCAGGCAAGCTTGACCGTCTTCTCGAAGCTCGTCATGAGGGGTCGGGCGGGGATAGAGCGATGGCGAGGGTAGTGTACACGTCGGGGAGCACACCGGGCTCGACGAGCAGCACGATGGCGAGAGCTGAAAGCACAGAATCGGACCAGCGCGCGACCTCGACGAGCGCTCTCCGGGCGCTCGACCATCCGGGGCCTGCTTCGGCTGGGGCGGCCGGCAGACGCCGATGTGCTGCCGAGGGTGCCGAGCGAGTTCGGGCACACCAGGTGAGAGTCTGAGGAGTGCTGGTCCGTACTTGCGGCGACGTGCGGTTTGTTCTCCTCCGCTTGTGCAGGTTGTATTTGATCGTGCAGAATGCCAAGCACACGTTTTAAAACATAACACGCTCGTCACGCTCTGCGCTGCACACACCGGCCGTCTCTCCCTTCTCCCCTCGTCGTCCTCGCAAATCCCCCGACCGTCGCCCGCAGCACTCGTTTTCTCCCCTCTCCACCGCAGCAGTGCGACGGGCGTCGACGTCCATGGCTTCCTACCAGTCTGTGCTCTCGTACGTCCAACCCTCTGCTCGTCCATCCGCGCTCGTGTGCATACGTCCAACCTCACGGATGTTGCACAACTTCGACAGACGCTTCAGGTCCGCTCGTTACATCACCGCAGCCGTAGCCGCTGTCTTCGTCGTCTCGACTCTCTATTATATCCAGATTCCTGCCGGACATCCCCCATCAGACCGCTTTTCCTCCTGGAACGACCCTCCCCGGCCATGGCAGCGTCCAATCACCCCTTCGTCTCCAGTATGGGATGCCCGGGCCGCTCAGGTGAAGCAGGCCTACCTCCACGCATATGAGGGCTATCTCAAGTACGCCGAGGGCTATGATGAGCTGCGACCCTTGTCTAACACCGGGATCAACAAGTGAGTACCTCCTTGTGTGAGTGCATGCGTGACATGACGCGCTACGCAGCTTTAACGGATGGAACGTGACCATGTACGATTCGCTGGATACCATGCTCCTCATGGATTTGCATGACGAGTTCTCGGCTGCGCTGCCGATCATCAGCAAGGGGAACTTCCGCAAGGTCAGCTGTCTTTCGTGTCTATCTCCCCGAAGCTCTTCGCGCCACTGTCCGTTACCGCGCAAGGTCTGGGGATCGTTTGCATATTCTGACCGTCTGAGCAGATCAAGAACTACAAGTTCCCCGGTGCCACTAAATTATATGTCCCTTTCTTCGAGACAGTCATCCGCTATCTCGGTGGCCTCCTTGCAGCGCACGCTCTATCCGGCGAACAGCTGCTCTTGGACAAGGCTGATGAGCTGGGAACGTTGCTGGAGCCCGCGTTCAACACCTACAAAGGATTCCCAGTCTTCGCTATCGATACGAACAGGTGAGTACTTGAGCTCACCCTATCCACTTGTGAGTTCACAGCGGGGGCAATCAGCACCGAACTCGCGGGCGGGATCTCCGGTATTCTCGCCGAAATTGCTTCATGTCAATTGGAGTGGACATACCTTGCTCACACGACCGGGTCCAAGAAGCACTTCCGCTATGTAGGTGTCTCGGAGTCTGATCGGGAGCGCTGGTGATCATGCCGTTGCAGGGAAATCAAGTCATTCAAAGCCTCGTGGAAACCATGATTGAGCGGCAAGGCGGAATGTTCCCTACTAACTGGAACCTACAGAACGGGAGGCCAGGAGGTGCTGTTCTTGCTTCTTTGATGCGCACTCTGGCTGACGGCCTTCTCGATATACCAGGTCGCGACACACTGTCTGTCGGTGCGGCTGCTGACAGCGCGCACGAGTACCTGCTCAAACAGTATCTAATGACCGGTCAGAAGGACACTGCCAACCTGGAAATGTGTACGCATGCCGTTTATAACCACCGCGCGTCAACTGACTTCGCTACCATTCCCAGACCTGCTCTCCACGAACGAGATGCTTACTCGGCTCATGTACGTGACGCCGAACCGACAGATGCTCTACATAACCGACACGAACGGCCCCAAGCACATGCCTTCTCACGTCTTCGAGCACCTATCCTGCTTCTTCCCAGGACTTCTCGCCCTGGGCGCCCACACGCTTCCCCTCAACCTCTCCATCATCGACCCCTCGGGGCTGAACCCGGACGCCCAGCGCGCCTACCGCCTGCTCGAGAACTACGACCTCCGCGAGCTGCACATGGCCGCCGCCGAGGGACTCGCGACGAGCTGCTGGCTGATGTACGCGGACATGCCCACGGGGCTGGGGCCCGAGATTGCGAACATGGAGCCGAAGAGCAGGCCTTGGATCGACGTCCTGGAGGAGTGGCGCAGGGGCGGTATGAGGGGGCCTATTCCTGGGCTCGCCGCGACGACCCCAATGCCGTACACCAAGCCCGAGCAGTCGAAGGCTACGTCGAAACCGTGGGACTACGTGGTCCGCCGGACGGACTATTTCTTGCGGCCCGAGGTGAGTGGTCGTGACTGCTGATAGCTCGTGGATAGCTTCACGAGACCTCTGATGCTGACTGACGCGTGCCTGGTAGACCCTTGAGTCGATCTATATCATGTGGCGGGTGACCGGCGATCCTGTGTGGCGGGAGCGTGGCTGGGGCATCTTCCAGGCCATCGAGAAACACACGAAGACGCCATCAGGGTACGCGAGCTTGAGGAGCGTCGTCCGCGTACCTGCAGTCCAACAGGACGAGCAGCCGAGGTGAGCCTGCCAGCGGTTGTTATTGCAGGATGTGCAGTCACTGACGGTGGACGGTGATGATCAGTTACTTCCTCGCAGAGACGTGAGTTCGCGGAACTGGTGTTGCGTGAAACGATGGTCTGTCATACTAATGCGTTGTCGTTTGTGCAGGCTGAAGTATCTCTACCTGCTCTTCATCGACGAAGACCCCGTGCCGCTAGACCAGTGGGTCTTCAACACCGAAGCGCACCCGTTCCCCATCTTCGAGTGGAGCAACTATGAGAAGTTCAAGTTCGACATCCCTTCATCAAGGGTCAGGAATTGAACGCTCCCCGCCTTGATGCACAGCTCCGTTGGCCTCGCGACGCGTGCCTCATATGCTCGCCGGTAGACGAGTCGTCGCTGCAGTGTACGAGTACACCCGCGCACCGACATGCAACGCATACACTACCATCTATCTAGGATCTAGGATTTTAGCTTGTATATCGCGGCTAATGGGACACTTGCGGTACTACTTGCGACTTAGACGTCTAGGCATATACGCTACATAGAGAGTTGACAGACAACGACTACAGCCAGCGTACTATTGTTACATACGGGGCGTCGCGGCTGGCTAACACGACCCCGTGATTATTCGCGGTGCCTTGCCATTTGTCGAGGCTCGTCACCGGTCCAGAATTGAATACATCGGGACCGCGACCTGGCGATAGTCCGCGTGGCTGCTCTTCCCTTCCCGAATCTCTGCACGCTTGTTGCTTGTTTCTTTTCAGGCTGAGTACATACTTTCTCGAGTCCTTCCCTTCCCGAAGGCTCCCCATTGCCACCGGCGGGCTTCTTGAACCTTGGTCGTAGCCTTCACTGGGACATGCCGGCTCCTTGAAAAGAAATGTACTCGTACTTCGTGATCGCGCCGGGGTTCTAAGTACATGGACGCCACACCACGGGCGGGTTCGGGATCACGACCGAGAGGTCGAGCCTCGATGGAAGGCTGGAAGCGGTACCCGGCTGAGGTGCGTCCCAAGATGAGTGCTATGCTATGACGTAGTGCGACGGTTTGTGTGTCAGCGCATGAGACTGCTAGAACGCTGACCTACCACTATGTACATAATGCCTTTCGCCAAGTTGGTATCAGACGAACTTGGGTCCTGCGCCGCTCTATGGAGAAGGGTCTCGTCAGCGTTGTTCCTGTCGTCCCGCGATGATGGCGAACAATGCTTTGGCCCCACGTTGGGCCCGGTTTGCATACGTTTAACCGCAAGATTGCGCCGAGTCGGCCGCGCCGTAATCGATGGGTTGCGATGCATCGAGTGTTTCGGCGAGCGGATTGGAGGTGCGAGCCCCTTTCTTGCATTGCTCGGGGGCTGCATGCGTGGCCACATACTGGGAGCATGCATTCCGCACGTTAATTTCAAGGACAGGGTGCTGGACGGCCTCCTGAGCTGAGCGCCGGGAGGGATGAGAGCCTGGTGGTGGTCTTCTTGCGCTTCCGATCGATCGGAGAGTGCCTTACATACTGCAGCTGATATTGGAGAGGATGATGGGACCTTGCCGGAACAGAACAGAGCACGCAAGCTTCCGAGGGTGCGGCGGGAGTCTACGGGAGAGTCAGATGTTCGCTCGGGCTGCGCGTTGAGACAGCGTGACGCTCTCTGGGCGACATCAATGCTCCGTGTCTGTCGGGCACCGGATGCACACGGGGGAGGAGGGGAGGGGTAGTCGGAGGAGACGGGCGAAGAACGGTTTGGCCAGATCGGCTGTCAGCTGACGGCCGGGCCGAGGTCCCGGCGTTCAGTATTGCCTGTGCGATCGAGGTGCTATCGGCCATGACGCTCCTCAGCTCAGCCCAGCGTCCGTCAGCGTCAGGCGTCCGTTTGCCAATAAGTATGTGCCCAGCATGCGGAGCACCATCTCCCCTCTCCTTACCCCGCCCCCACCCCCACCACCATGTCTGGACTCAAGCACGGTGAATTTGTCGGCTCCCTCGACTGCGGCACAACGTACGCACCCCTTTCTCCCGTCCCCGACGACGTGCTGATCCCTCTCCGCCCCCTCTAGCTCGACGCGCTTCCTAGTCTTCGACAAGTATGCCGACATCGTCGCCGAGCACCAGATTGAATACCCCCAGTATTACCCCGAGCCCGGGTGAGTGTTCGCGTCGCGTGTCTGCTCCTATCGTGTGCTCATGCCCTTCCCCGCAGTTGGCACGAGCAGAACCCCGACGAGCTTGTCGAGAGCTGCGAGGTCTGCATCAACGAGGCCTCCAAGGCTCTCGAGGACGCCGGCTGGGCAAAGGAGAGCGTAAAGGTCATCGGTACGTATCCCCATCACTTCTCGGTCACTTGACGTGAAGCCGCTCAGGGACAACAGTCATGTCTGACGCGTCCATTCCCTCGCAATCTCGCAGGTATCACGAACCAGCGTGAGAGTACAGTCGCCTGGAGCCGCAAGACCGGCAAGCCTTTGTGCCCCCTCATCGTCTGGGACGATGCCCGCACGAAGAACACCGTCGCCCATTTTGAGCGCAAGCTCCAGCTTGAAGGCATCAATGTCCACGGCCGCATCAAGAAGGGCGAGGACGCTATCGAGGCTCTCCGCCAGATGTTAGTGCCGAGCCCCATGTGATTGTCCCCCCGTGTGTTCTGATAGCCTGTTTGCATGTAGGTCTGGTCTTCCCATCTCGACCTACTTCTCAGCCATCAAGCTGCGATGGATGATTGACCATCACGAAAACGTACGCAAAGCGCACGATGAGGACGACCTCATGTTTGGCACTGTCGAGTCCTGGATTCTCTACGTATGTGCAGAGCCTTCGTCCACCTATAAGCGTGGCTAACCCCTTTGTCCAGCGCCTTGCCTCTAACGGCGACAAACTGCACATCACCGACGTCACCAACGCGTCGCGTACCCTTCTCATGAACCTCAACACACTCGAGTGGGACCCTGCCCTGCTCGACTTCTTTGGGATCAAGAGCTCTGTCCTCCCGAAGATCGTCTCCTCCTCTGAGGTGTACGGCGAGCTTCAGAGTACTGTTTTGAAGGGTGTCAAGGTTGCTGGTCTTGCAGGTGATCAGCAGGCTGCGCTCATCGGCAACAAGTGCCTGAGGCAAGGTGAGGCCAAGTGCACGTACGGTACTGGTGCCTTCTTGCTTTTCTGCACCGGCAACGACGTCGTTCTCAGCAAGCACGGTTTGCTCTCGACCGTCGCATACAAGGACGGTGCGACCGGCAAGCCAGTATATGCGCTCGAGGGTTCCAGTGAGTGCTATGTTGTATCAGTTTTGCACATATACTCAAGTCTGTCCGTAGTCGCTGTCGCTGGTAGCGCCATCAAGTGGCTGCGCGACACCATGTCGCTTGTCTCCACCGCTGGCGAGGTCAACACCCTCGCGGAGTCGGTCCCCGACACCGGAGGCGTGTACTTCGTTACCGCCTTCTCCGGTCTCCTCGCGCCGTACTGGGACCCCGGCGCGGCTGGTCTCCTCATCGGTCTCACCGCATACACCACCCCTGCGCACATAGCACTGGCCACGCTCGAGGCCAACGCGTTCCAGACGCGCGCGATCCTGGAGAGCATGAAGCTCGACTCCAAAGCGGATCTCAAGCATCTCATGGTCGACGGCGGCATGACGAACGGCGACAAGGTCATGAAGGTCCTTGCGGACATCGGCGGCTTCACTGTTATCCGCCCCGAGATGCGAGAGTGCGTTCTCTTTCCTTTGCGCCTCATCATATCCGAGAGTTCGGAGGACTGACCACGTGTGAACGTGAATGCAGGTCGACTGCGCTCGGCTCCGCGCTCCTCGCCGGTTCCGCCATCCGCCTGCACGGGTGGGACATCAGCAAGCCCGAGACGCTCACCGAGGTGAACACGAAGGGCAACGTCGAGTTCGTGCCGAACATGCCCGAGGACGCGCGCGAGAAGCGGTGGCAGGGCTGGCAGCGCGCCATCGAGCGGTCCGTCGGCTGGGAGGAGGGCGTCGACGAGTAAGCTCGGAGCTGCTCAGGTCCCTGCTGCTTAGTCCCTTGGGGAGAAGCATTGGCACATGGGCGTTAGGCCCGTGCTGCTGCTTGAGTGCCAGAAGCCAGAATGCGGCAGTGCTCATTGCTATCCTTATACCTGGACGTTGAGCGAAGAAGACACGAATATTCTTGTATACCTAGTTAGTATTCCTCGTGTATCAAAACGTGTATTCCATCCTTCTTCGTCGTGTGCTTGTGCGTTTGGAGGTCTGTTTGCTGGGGCTTCTGTCACTGAGTCTGCATCTCTCCCTGGACTAGGGATGGTTACGCTAGACTCCCGCAGGCAGCAGGGAGATCACACACAAACACACAGAATATCCCAACCGTATATAACACCGAACGTGTACTATCGATATCCAAGTGAACGAGCCTGGGTTTGTTTTGTGACTCTGAGCTCAGGAGAGAATCGAGACGTTGCGGTTGTAACCGAGATCGCGAGGGCGTGGGCGTCTGTATTGCCAAAATCGGACCGTCGGTGTCGGTCCGATCTTCCTAGCCTCCAACAGCTGACGTCATGCGTGTACATTGACCGAGAGTGCACATAGTGGGATGGTAGCTAACACTGCGGCCAACTGCACATGTACTCGATCATATCCCAAAACATTACACGATGTTTCTCATGTCCTCGTGCATATAGGAGATGGAGACGTCTGGACGACTTGAAGTTCATGGAAGCAATGACGGAGAGAATAGGGAAGGATTCATGGAGGTGTACTCGAGTACGCCGAGGGATTGCAGTACACAGAAAAAGGAAAGTGCAGATAGTATGGCGCACCGTTGGCATACACCTGAGGAGCTGAGATGTATGAGGCCATCATAGCTTGCATGGGCTCGCTTCCTGACGACTCGCCGGGGGCGTTCTCGGGGGTTCGTCCAGGGCAAGCGTATGGATGGACACGATGAGAACCCGACGCAACGTTGCGTACTGGCCCTGACCGTCTAGTGACCAAGCCAGGATATGGGTCTTGCCTTGATGTGCCCGCCGCGTAGGTAGTCAAGTCCGGAACTGGAAGCGTACCATACTGCCAGTCCAGATCTCCGAGTTGGTAAGACAGTTGTTGAGGACCCATCTGCGACAGAGTACTAGTGCCGCTCGCGCCACTGAGTGAGTCGAGGATGGTCTGCGTCTCAGATATGCCGGCCAGCCCGAATGGTTGACTGTACGTGTACGGATGCATCAGTGGCCACTGGGGTAGCGGTGGCGGCCAGGTGAGTGCAAGCATGCTGGGCAGAGTGTTTTGCGGCATCGATGACGACGTCGAAAAACAGAGGTAGTCCATATCGTTTGAGATGATAGGAATCTGTGCTTGCTGGTGTGGCGCTGCGATGTGCGAAGCGTCGTCGGGATGACTGCTAGCCGCCATAGCCGGCGCAACGTCGAAAGGACGACAGGAGACGTACAGCGTTGACGAGGGAGAGGCCGCCGCGAAGTCGCTCTTGAGATCTTCATACTTAGTGGATGACGGTATCCAGGTATGACTTGCAGGTTCCGGTTCGACCAGGAGGCCAGCGGTGCCTTGCACCAAGGTAGAGACAAAAGCAGGAGGGACACCGTCCTCTAGGTTTCTTCGTGTCTTCCTCATCTTGGCCGGCCGGTGAGGCGCGGCGAGGTCTATGCGCATGCACAACAACGGCGTCGCCGGACTGTCGTTGAATATGACGACGCCGCCCTTGCCCCATTTCTGGAAGTCCTCGAACGTCACTGTGGAGGAAAGGGAGCCCGGGAGGTGCACGACTTCTACACTTCGAGGCAGGGAAGGCGCTATCGGTGCGGGAAATGTGCCAGTCGAGCGATATCCGCGCGAACGGAGGAACATCTCGTCCTTCCAGTGAGGGAACATCTGAGAGCGTCTGTCAGCGGGAAGTTCCTGCCTTGTAAAGGGCACTGGCAGTGGCATGGTAACGTACCTCCGGACAGTTGAGCGCCTTAAGCTCAATCGGTAGTTCGTGTGGCATGTGGACCGAGGCTGAGGACGAAGGAAGAGGATATGATGAAGAGCTGGGTTCGAGAGGGATCGTATCTGGCTACAAATACCATCCGCCTTGAGGCAACACGGCCTTGGGGTCGCACTGGACACCTCCACGTCGAAGAGCATAGCTGGCCCGGCATACTAAGCCCAATGAAGTATGCCATACCTGCTGGCAGTCTGAAAACGCTTCAGGCCACCCGTACAGCCTCCTATGGTGAACGAGGATAGCGCGTCGGGCCCAGGCGGGTGTGAGGTGGCGATGAGCGCACAGTGACACAGCGCACTTACCCCATAGGGAGACCTCTGCCAGCGTGCAACCTGTGATTGGGAGGGCTGCGGACCATGTTTTTGAGTGAGTACCAGGAAGGTGGAAACCGGATCATGACTTACTCCAACAACAAAAACAAGTTCTGCTCTGCCAGGCATACCGAGCAGATTGCCGACGGTCCTTGCGAGCCTCTGTGAGGTTGGCGGATGGATGCACGGTCACGGTGCATACGATTAGAGACTCTGACTCCGAGTCAGACTCTTCGGAGGCGCAGCTTCGTCGTCTTCGGTCCGGGCCTACTAGTACTATCGGTTTGCTAATAGTTATCAGTCTCTTGCCGTGTAGCATCCCCTTGTAGTTGAGTATCCTACTGCAGCAGGTACAGCACCAGTAGCTTAGTTGATAGTAAGATCTGGTGTGAGACACGACGAGGAATGCGCTGAGAATACAACAACAGATACAAAGCAAAAACGGTCTCTCAATGCTTCGAGAAGGCACTACCAGGAATCGAACCTGGGTTTTGGGAACCTTCCTCAGAATCCCAAGTGATAACCGCTACACTATAGTGCCACATTTTTTTGTATACACAAATTTATATCACCTTGCGACAACTTTACCGGCCGCAGCCCCCGTCGTCAAGCCTCCGTGTTCGTTGCGCCCGCCTCGGTTCCCCCAAAATGGCATCAAACCCGACGCCCCTGCGGCCTGCGCACGGATGGGCTAGAGCGTTCCAGCAGAACGGCAGCCCGCATGAAAAGTCTATTCGCCCGTGCCCGTCCGACCGTCGCCCACGAGGAAACGTTCTCTACGGAACACCGAAGAGCGGGGCTAGCCTGGAGCCCACACCTTCCCCCGTGGGTTCTCGAACGGGGCGAACAGTGCGCGCGCAGAGCCGGCTTGGGATTCCGTTATGGATTTGTATTGAAATTTGAGGGAGGGCCACTAACCCGCAGGAACGTTTGTCCAGCGGTTCCGAGTGCTTCTGGACTTGGGAGCATTTGTACAGACTCTTCGCGAGGAACTTCGGGGAGGAACTCTTACTCAGTTGTGCGAGGCCGAGATGGTAGCGAGAGAAGCAACTCATCAATGCCATGCATCACAGTCGGGTCAGTCGGGCACGGTGGGCGGTGATTGGCTCTTGAAGTCGGGTGTTGTTCGATCTATGTATGTCGCTTTGCTGTAGTAGTGCACTGTCACGACAAATATATTGAAGTATTCAGGGAACCTGCGCTGGCGGAGTGGACGATCATAGACAACACTGAGCAGCGGTTCGCAAGGTCAACCAACAGGAAAGTGGGTAGTCCAGTGAGTAGTAAACGCAGAGCGTCGAAATCGGAAGGCGACGTACACTGCAGTCTGTAGTCTGCAGTAGGACATTCTCGACGAAAGGAAGATCACAGCGTGTCAGGTACGTTGATGGTACTGAGGGAGTGGTGGGAATCGATGCCGCATGTCCACACGTTGCGGAGAAGCGTTGCCGTCCATGTCGTCCTGCACTGAGGGTTGAAGGCGATGTATGATCTGCAGACTGCGGTCCTGCCGGAGACGTTTCGATATCCTCTTCCGCGGTTCTTTGTTGCGGACGTATCACACACAGCTAGACCCGCACGTTGGTGGGTGCGTCGACATATGAAGTTGCTATCGGAGAAATGCGTCAGACAGCGGTTTGATACAGACAAGCCGCTGTAACTCACAGATGCGTGTGTCGGACATGCGGTTACATACAATTCCGCCTGTCACTGTTGATGGTACCGACGCGTCGAGTGGACACTAGTAGACATAGACATTCGGGCGTCGGGGTCCATGGGCCGCATTCTGAGGTTAGGATACACGGGGACGGGAGAAGCTCAAGGTTGAAGTTCAGCCACATCACAGATGGCACCGGGAGCGCCAGGAAGCCGGCGGGAGATTTCCAGGAAGACCTCACAAAGTCGAGGTAGATCATGACGTCGGCTCTCAAGGATACGTCCAGCGTGACAGGTAGCGGGTGTAGCTCGCACGGACGTCATTCATGGGGCCAAGGTGGGTTGGGGTGTTGAGGCGTCGTTGGATGAATACGTGCTCACTGCTGGGAAGTGAGGTCGCAGCGCCACAAAGGCCGCAGTCACCCCTGGACGGGCGACATATGATGTTGACATCCATCACGCCTGTAGGATATCTATCACTGTCGCTGTGCTGGATTAGGCGGATGGGTGGTCAGCCGGTCGGCTGTGAGAGCAGAACTTTGAGAAGTACGACATACTTTGATACGGGACAGATGTTCTTGTCGTGGTATTCCCAGAGCTTATCGTCATAGGCGTCGGCGACACTGGGGCACGGCGGGATGCTTGACCAGCGAGCCTACCAGTCGCGGAGTTGATTGGGCTTAGCGTATGATAGCGAGCGTCGGTGCCTTGCCTCGCAAGATCAGTCATTATGCGGGGTCTGATTTGACAAGTCTGGCAAGTGGCGGCGACGATCGAAGGTTTTGCCATGCTCACTTACTTGATGCTTACTCCAGGGTTCGGAGAAGATTCACAGAGGCGAGACACGTCCCAGGCCGCGGGCGGCGCATGGGAAGAGGTGCGGCGGTAACTCAGTTCATACGATTCGACGCTCCAGCTTGAACGCGAGAGGCTCATCCATATGGCCGAGGAGGTGTACCGCATTTCTGTGGCTCGATCGCGCGCCTCAATAAGTACTTAGTGTGGCACACGAGCGGGGGGACGTGGCGAGAGAGCGCGGCGGGGGGGCAAAGTTGGGAAAACGGTGGGGAACGCGGCTGGGAGATTGATAGGGAAGATGATGGTAGAAGACAAGCTGTGGCACAAGAAGAGGACGCAGAACAGAGCAGGGTTCTGACAGACAGGCCTGCGGGCGTCTGCGGAACCTTCCATAACGGGGGCAATCCAGGGCGCGGCGCCGGCAGCTGTGCACCATGGTCCTCGCCATTGTGTCCGCTGGCTGTTATCGCTGGACACAGAGAATTCGAGAGCGCATCGCACGGGCGGGCGACGATGGGTCCAGCGTGCAGCGGGGGGCCGGGGGCGTCGTCGGGAGGTGGGATGGGGGGATGCTGCGAAAGCTGAGAGATCTGGATCGGTCGGTTGAGTTGTAATTTACTGGTCGCGAGCGCGGCGTCCCTTGCTGCACTCTCGACCGCGACCGCCCCCGCCCCCCGAGCGACGGCAAGTTCAAGGACCAGCGTCCCCCACTCGTTTTCTCCTTATTTTCTTTCTGCCGGCGCGACTGAGCGATCCGGATGCGTAAGTCGGAATTCTCGACGGTCTCCTCGACAGGTTGGATTCCGAAGAACCAGAGCACGCCCGTCAGGCATCACTCCTCCCAGCTTCATCAGTCCAACTCCCATCACGTCCTTCCTCCCTCTTCTCCCCTCCTCACCCCCCGTGCCCGCACGGCGTCCACCAACAACAAGGCCAGCTCCTTCGCTGCCTCCGTGCGCTCCGTCTTCCACCGCTCCCCCCACCGCGCGACCTCTGCCGCCTCTCTGCGTTCGGCATACTCCGCCAACTCCTCTGTAAAGCCCCCGTCCTACTCCTCCGCTGCAGACCCCAATAGTCTCCACCCTTACGCCTCCATGGTCGCCGCTCCTCTACCTGTTGTATCCAGCCACGACGCCTCGGACGAGGAGGAGGAGTGCCCCGTCTGTCTCGAGCCCTTGAGCTCCTCCTTCAGGCTCCCCGGAGAGAAGCCCCATATCGTCCCCGAGTGTGGACACGCCCTTCACGAGGTGAGCACCCTCTCTTGCCGCTCTTCCTGCTCTGGCGATCCCTCTCTCCTCTCCTTCGTTTCCATCTACCTGCTTCTTCGACTCGCATGGACGGGTCATCCTTGTACTTTCCATCCCCGCTTTACTTCCCACGTCCGCGTCTCTTGCTCTCCCCGCAGTTTATCTGGGTCTAGAGCTCTTCGCTGCTTCAAGTTGCACTGCATGCATCTGGGACTCGCACTCTGGTTCGCGACTGCGTGAGAGCCGCGCATGTTCGCATGTTCACTTCGCAAGATGCGGGTAGGGGGCAGCGGAGACTCGCATGACACGTCCGTTTGCCCTTGGAGGTCGTGCCCGCTCTCCATTGCGCCAGATCCGTTTTGACGTTGAGCCACGTCGCCGACATACCGTCGAGACCTTCGACGTCGGGTGTGGACCCATTAGCCTGGCGTGATCGAGCGCATAATGCGCCCTTGGCGGGCACTTAATCTGGCTCGTTCTGGCAGCGTGCGGGGGTTGCGAGCACGCGCATCCCCAGCTCACGTCTCATTAGGCGGGATCGGTACAATGCCGCTGTCAGTCAGTGCGTTAGAGACTGCCACGCTGCGCTGCTTGGGGACCGCTTCGCGCAAGCTTTAGGGCTCGAACCATATATGGAAGGAAGGCGTGTATTGCAAGCGAAGCGGTAACCCCGCGCTCTCCGTTCAATTGCTCGCCTTCCTCCGGCCCAGCGCATAGAGCCACGAACCGTTCTCTTTCACAATCGCGTAGCGTGCTCTTCGCAACGGGTCGGCCTTGGGCAAACACAAGTCTAGCGTTCGACGCGATCGCTGTGAGCGCCTCATGGTCGAACCACAGCGGAGTGCAGTACTGCGGCCGGGTCAACGCCTGACAGACCGCGCCATTCTGGGCAAACATCCTGAACTGGCACAGAATCGATCGTGAGTCGTGAAGGCTGTACTAGCAATGATACTAGACGTGCTGCAGGTGAAGCGATCGCGAGGGACTGCTTCAATTGCTTTCTATTATACATATTTGAATCTCCATTCGCCTGCCCATCCCGTCTCTATGACTATTCGCGATGCTTACCGTGCTTCTTATTAGGCGTGCTTCACTGCTGTATATGGCCCACCACCCGGCCCGTCTCGCGCTGGCGGTGTCATCCGCAAGTCGAACCTTGGAGTCTGCGGCGTATGCAGAAGACCAATGAAAGTAGGTGATGGCGATGGCAGCAAATCCAATAGTGCGTTCATTCAGGCTTCAATGGATGCATGCGATGCTGAGATTCCATAGAATTGGCCGCCTTGACTGGGATGGGTGATCCCACCGTTCCATCAGTCTTCCCTGGACGCGATACGCCCTCGTCTATGCGCTCCTTTAACGGTCCTGGACACCCGCACGGGCGCGGGGGTGCCGTTCCCCAGAAGCCTTTTGACCCCACAGAGGACGACCCCGTCGAGCACAAGTCTCATTCGCATTCACAGGAGCAGTCACACTATGTCGTTGCGCCGTCCATTCACGTCCAATCCGAGTTCGCATCCATCACGCGAACATCTGAGCCGAGCCAGCCACTGACATGCCTCGTCGTCGTTGAGCTCCCTGGAAAACGGACGAACACACACGTCCCCGGCTCCGTCATGCCCATGGCTGAGCCGTTCACGCCGACGCCCAAGAACACCAGTGTCTACCGCGACGGCAGCAACCATTCTGTACACTCTGGCCCCCATTCAGCTGACTACGCCATGTCGCCACAATCCCAGCACGTCTCCGCCGATCGGCAGTCGCAGAATGGATCCCACCACTTGTCCCCTTCGACATCCCATGACCCCCTCGTCACCTCGCCCATCGAGCGCGAGATCATCCAGGATGAGGATAACTCGCCATTCAGCGCTATCACCGAAGACCTCCGTAATCGTATCATCGATTGGAAGGGTCACCCTCTGTCCGGCCTCGGTCCTCTCCAGATGTACGACCTTCTGTCGGTACGGCGAGACGCGCTTGTACGCGAGTTCTTCGTCTACCTGTTCAAGGAGGCGATCATTTGCGTTGTCGAGGAGAAGAAGCGGACCCTTGGCCGCCTCCTTTCCTCCGCGGGCGCGGCGTCCGCGTTCGGCGACGGCACAGGGTCCGGCTCTATCAGCGGCGGTAATTCGCAGCGTGGCGTCCTTCGCCTCAAGGGTCGCATCTACATCAGGCACATTCGCCAGGTCACAGATACGTCCGTGTCTGGCGAGCTCAGCCTGACCATTGACATGGAAGACGAGCGGTTAGACTCGTTCATCCTGATCTTCAAGGATCGGTCATCCCTGGAGACATGGAAGGCGCATATACAGGCACTTGTTGCGCTCTATCAGCAGACGACCGCACAAGCGCAGCAGCCACCGTCACAAACTGACTATGGGCGCTCCCCGGATCTCGAGGAGTTCGGGGGGAGCGCGAAGGCGGCGCGGATGCTCAGCGACGAATTCGGCGGCAGCCAGAAGGCGATGCGCATGCTCAGCGGGAGCACGACAAACACCACGGTCAGTACCGCCGATAGCTTGCTGAATGGGTCAGCGCGGTCGACAGTGTCTTCTAACACGTCGTATGGTTCCGCTTCGCTCGGACCGCGTGCGGGCCTCCACCAGAAACTGTCCACGCTCGAGGAGGACGACGAGCTCAGCAGGTACTCGTCGCCAACGCCGCTTGTCGCCCCGCACATGTCCACTGGCCCGTCCAACTCGCTCACGCCCCTCCCCCACCCGCCCATGGACCTCATCCTCGTCATCTCCGTGCCCGGTCCGAACTCGACGCCCAGCACGGCGGCGCTCAAGATGCGCGTCATCAGGACGTCGCTGGACTTCATCCTTGCGTCGATGGCGCCCAAGGACCGCCTGAGCTTGGTCACCTTCGAGGTGGGCCTTGGCGGAAAGGTGCGGAGGACGCCGTTCCTCTCTGTTGGGAAGGCGCCGAGCCGGCAGCGGCTGTCCAAGTTCATCGAGGACATCGGGCGGCGGGAGGAGTTCGACGACGAGTTCCTCGTCAGAGTGTCGCCAGAGGACAAGACGGACGTCGTGACGGCTGTCAACAATGGTGAGTCGCAGCAGTGACATTTATGGGCGCTTTTGTCCGGACTACGAGACTGATTAATGATTGCTGTCGTGCTTGACAGGACTGGACATTGTGCTGCAGCGCAAGTCGCGGAACCCTGTCACGGGCTTCGCGCTTGTCAGCGACTCGTCAGACACGACGCGGCGCGCGCAGATGGACCTTGTGCTGGCGCGTGCCGAGGCTGCGAACGTCCCCATCCACTCCTTCGGCTACGGCCGGTCGCACGACCCGGCATCGCTCTGGCTCATGTCAAACCACACTAGCGGGACGTACACGTTCGTCAAGGACTGGTACGACCTCCGGGACTGCTTGGCGGGGTGCATCGGCGGCATGATGTCCATTGCGATCATGAACATGAAGCTGCACCTGAAAATTGTCGACGGGAATCGATTCCGAATCCGGAAGATCTCTGGTGGCCCGCTCGCTATCCTCTCTTCGGACGGCCGCGATGTCGACGTGGAGGTCGGTGAGCTCCGATACGGCGAGCGCAAGGAGATGCTTGTCGAGCTCGAGCTGGACAACAGCGATGTCTCGCAGAGCCCGATCTCGCCTCAAAACGCCATGTCACCGCGTTCGCTCAATGCGACTGACGTCTTCAACCAACGCATGGGTCTCGATGCGCTTTCGATCGGCGACTTGCCTGACCTTGCGGAGGGTATGATGGACCGCATGATTGATGAGGTGCCCGTGTTCGAGGTCGACGGCTCGTTCTTTGACCCCAACGCCGCGAAGCACGTCTCGCGGCTCGCACACCCCGTGCTGCTCACTGTCACTCTCCTCCCGAACACCGGCAGTCGGCCACGCACCCCAGCGACGAACGGCTCCGACCCGGTCATCGTCCGTCGGCGTATGGAGCTCCTTGCCTCGGATATGATCACGCGCATGCTCGTGTTGGTCTCGAGGCGGAACATGCCCCAGGCGCAGAAGTTGATGAGCGAGACACGACGGATCCTCCACACCGTGCTACAAAACATCTCGCAGACGTTACCGCCGCCACAGCGCGATGGGGGCATCGCGGCGAGGAACCGCAAGGAAATCCTCACGCTGTCGGCGGTCAGGGCAATCCAGTCCATTATGCAGGACATGCAGATCCTGTCGGAGGCGTTGGACGAGCATGCGGATACGTTTGCACTTGATCAGCGGAACTTTGGCGCGCAACAGGTGAGTTTGTCGTTGTCTCTTTGGGTTGACGTACGAGCTCAACGTGTGTCTAGGCCAAGGTGCTCCGCGACCAGAAGAGCTGGAGCGGTAGGAGCGCGATCGAGCGTCTGTTCTGGACGATCGACAGCTCCATCGAGCTGGTTTCTCGAAGTACCGACTGGGTTGCACGCGAGTGATTGCGCTCGTGCTCTGGTGTTGCTTCCATATGTATATATCTAACGCCTTACCCCTGGACTCTACCCTCTTCCATCCGCCCTTGTTGTCGCCTCGCTCACGTCCTCCGCTCACGTTGTCTGTCTGTTGAGTGTCCTCCCGCGCGCCCCTCCACCACATCCGCGAACCTGTATCTTGTTTCCATATATCGTTCTCCATCTCTCACGTGCGGCCCCTACCTTCCCTCGCTCTTGACCCCGCTCGTATCTTTACGAACTCACCTCTCTCTTTCTTCTTCTCTGGCTCTCGTCCGTCTCTCTTCCCCTCTGTACGGCTGTTTGTGTTCTAGCTTCCGTTTCCTGCTTGCAGCCTCTATCCCTGTTACCCCAGACACCCCCTGCCTCTCGTTACCCCCGTTCTGTCCTATCGTTTGTGTCGTCGTCTCGTTTGTCTCTACGGTATACCATGCCTCGCACCCTCGGATATCTCAGGCTCAGGGCGGGGTTAATTGTCGTTGGTCAGGATTGGGCACGGCCGAGCGTCGGGGTGGCGGTCGAACATCTCATCTCGTACGCCCGCGTCGCGTCCCCCTCGCCGGTTTGTATTTCTGTTGTGTAATGGTAGATAGATATGCAAATATGCACATGCCTTTCTTTCTTTCCATACTCCATCGGCGCGTGGATGGGTGCAAGGTGCCATGATCCCGGTAAGCATCTTTGTTGTGTTCTATGGTCTTAAAGTTGTACGGAAAGTAATACAGAACTGAAGGCTCTTGACCTCGTTTTAGCATCTCGGGTGCTTAAGAGGGAGCCTTTGTGCAGCTTCGTGCCCATCTTGAATCAGCACGGGATCGCGTAATCCCGAGGAGCGGGAAACGTGGTATCGGCACAGGTCTCACCCACTCAGCCTAGCGGCAGTGTCCTCATCTCCACCCTCCGCACCTTCTACGTACCAGTCAAGTTCGGAAATCACTATGTCCTGTGTTGAAAGGCTCTCGCCGGTGTCAGTTATTGCAAATCGCATAGGGATGCCGTCTATCGTAAGCTCCGTTCTCCTTGGCTGTGACGAGCTCTGACGATTGATTCTTAAAGCGCAAGGGTGGGCGAGTTCGTCAAGTTCGCATGCACGACATCGATGTCTCTACGTGACGTATCACCACTGACCGTGCCCCTTGCCATTGTGCGTTCTTCTTGCCGGCTCTTACTTTCGGTTTGCTGATCATGTCCCGGACAGGTTGCGCACCAGCTATTCCGTCGATATGAGATCTATAGTGTCTCTATCCACGCTTTCCTCTTCCTTGTACCACCTGCACTCGTTGCAGTGCACGTCTCCTCGCAGTCGTCCTGTACGCTGCCACTTTCAGCTGCACTCGTCAACGCTCTGGTCTCGTACATAGGTGCGCTTGCGGCGTCGGTCGTCGCCTACCGACTCTCTCCGCTCCATCCACTTGCGCGATACCCCGGTCCTGTCTGGCGCAAAGTGTCCATGATTGGGCCAGCGATCCTCGCGGCGACGGGGCATCGGGCACAGGCATTTGTAGAAATGCATAAGAAGTACGGGAATATCGTCCGAAGTGGTGGGTGTCTTTGGCAAGGGTAAGTCGATGCGAATGCTGATGCCTCCGCAGGACCTAATGAGTTGTGCATCATCGACGCATCGCTGGTGGGACCCCTGTTGGGTCCCACAGGTCTTCCAAAAGGCCCAAGTGAGTTGGTGCATCCATCCATGTGCTTGTGTTTGCGGTCTGTATAGCTGACGATATATGCTGGAAGACCACGTCGGTGCATCAGTGACCCCCGAACATGTATCACTGGCAGGCATTCAGGATATACCGTACCATCTACAGCGTCGACGCCCTTGGAACCGCGGGCTCAACCAGAACGCTCTCAAGGAGTATGAGCCTCTCATTTTCGACAGACTACAGCTCCTTGTCCGCAGGCTCAAAGAGCAGTCCGGGACTATTGACCTCGGGCTGTGGCTCAAGTACTTCGCGTGGGTGGCGCGCCCTCCAACGAGCTGCAGAGCCCTACTGATGTGATCTTCGAATAGATACGACTTCATGTCGGACATGGCGTAAGAGAATTATCATCAATCTTTCATTAGGGAGCTAACGATACATTCGCAGATTCGGGGGAGGATCCGAGCTACTCAGGGAAGGTGATAAGAACAATATCTGGTCCATCATCGAGGAAGGCATGGTGTATGCAATAGATAGTCACTCTTATCTCCCTATACTTATAGCGTCTTCAGCTTTGCAACCATCCTGCATACCCTACCCTGGCTGGGCACGTACCTATTCAAGATACCCGGCTCAATCAAGCCTCTACTCGCGATGCAGCAGACCACAGCGCGGCTCGAAAGGGGCTCGAAGACCCGAGATCTGTATTACTACCTGGTAAGCACCGGGGTTGGATATCGCTCAACGGTCACTTATTCGACGCTGAAGAGCAATGAAGACCTTCCTGACAAGGATCCTCCCTCTCTCCGAGAGCTCGCGGACGATGGAGTCCTGGCAGTTGTTGCGGGTTCTGACACCGCTTCCCTTACCATGACGAGCGTGTTCTATCTCCTTCTGACCCACCCGGAGACCTATGCAACACTGCAAGAGGAGATCGATACCTTGTACCCTCCCGGTGAGCCCGACTCGGAGACCAAGCACCATCATGAGATGCCGTATTTGAACGCAGTGATGTGAGTGGAGCATGCCTCCGTTTAGGTGTCTGTACTTACTTAAGAAATTTACAGAAACGAAGCTCTCCGCCTCTTTCCGCCTGTTCCCTCGGGTACCCAGCGTCAAGTACCTCGCAACGCTGCGCCGGTCGTGATTGGTTCTGTGTACGTCCACCAAAGAGTTCGCAGAAGCCGAATGCTCATCCATACCCTCGACTCAAGTGTGATCCCGCCAGGCACCGTGGTGTACCTGCCCACCTTGGCTCTCCACCGAGACCCCCGCAACTTCACGTTCCCCGACGACTTCTGGCCTGAACGCTGGCTCATCGCGTCCGGCCAGAGACACTACGAGGAGGCGCGCCTTCCGTCCTCTGCATCTAGCCTCAGAAAGGCGGATCGTCCGGAGTTTGTCCACAACGAGGCCGCTTTTACACCGTTCTCTATAGGCCCTATGAACTGTCCCGGGAAGGGCTTAGCGATGCTGGAGATGCGCATGGTGATAGTCAAGTTGATGAAGAACTTTATGTTGGAGCTGCAGGACGGCTGGGATCCCGCGACGTATGAGAAAGAGTTCAAAGACTACTTTACTGCGGCGCGACCGGATTTGCCTGTCACTTTCCGTCTGCGGCTGTAATGCTGTCGGCGTCATTTGTGTGGATGATAGGGCTCATTTAACTATCACTATGTATCCTATGTGCGTCACGACTATCTTAATCATTAACTGTGATACAATCAGATTGATGTAGTGCCAACAATACAGGAGTGCTATCGTGCGAGAAGAGTCTCAGAATCGAGTGGGACGGCCGAAATGAAGATAGAGTCACATTGAGGGGGAGTACGCAGGTCCGTTCACTTCAAGGAAGACATCAGGCGGGTCACAGAGGAGACAGCTCATTAAGGTCGAATACCCCACAACCTGGAAAATCGGGTCCTCCGCCCGCCCATGGGCGATTATAGGCTTGACCACCAGACCCCCCCTTCGCGCTAGGACCAGCGCTTGCCTGCTTCTTGACGGTCTTCCACGAAGGCCCCGCGCCCACATCCTCAGCGACAGATCTGGGTGCACCGCGCTTGCGCTGAGTCCGAGTGATTCGCGGATCTGGACCCTGAGCTGGGGGGACCTGAACTTGGACGGGAGGTGTCTGGGCGAATGGTGAAACGCCCGGGGGGTATCCTTGCCCTGATCCGGCGGCAACGGGATGCTGCTGCAATCCGGGTTCAGGACTCCGCAACAGTTGGTGCATAGAGATGACCGAGAGGACGCACCTGCAGGTTTGGGCCGTGAATGCCTTGCGCTCCAGATATAGGTGTCATATCAAAGCTCCCGGGACGATCCCACGGTGGTATTGCGCTTGCGGGGGAGGGGTCGTGTGCCGAATGGGCGTATAAGGATGGATAGCCATGAGCACCTGGAGGGACCCATGGACCCAGATCTCCAATCAGCGGCCCTTGCTGTTGAGCTCTCGGGTCCGGAATGAAGAACCCAGGACCAGGTGCTCCGGGGTAGGTGACGGCGTCTACGGGGAGGGAGCCCGTATCGACGACATAGTAGACTCCGGGTACGACTTCGACTATACGCACCGACGATGTACCGTTTGCGAGTCTCTCCAAGCCGTGTTCATATGCCTGGCCGTCGTCGGCGAACCTAGCAGACCACGATGGTTCCCGGCTAGATTGGGCAGCTGCCGGATGCGGTACTGCCGACTGAGAGCGTCTGGAAGTGGTGGGGGATGGCAAGGCAGAAGTCGGCGGCGCGGGGCTGGATGCAGGAGGCCAGAGCGGAGGGATCGCTGAGGGATCGCTGGGTAGAAAAGCGGCCGACGGAGGTGGTGGAAGCGGTGGGAATGTGGCATTGTACTGAGAACGCCCGCCGTGGGTGCCGGGATACAAAGAATTCCCATATTGTGCGGAGACAGCTCCCGGCATCGGTACTGATGACGTGCTATACGCCGCGCTCATTGGACCAGACCCATCGGGTGCCGCGTTGTAGTTGTGGAACGTGTAGGTTGCGCGTTCGTGCACAAGAGATGAGCCCACGGGCATAACGGCTCCTGTGGTTGTGGAAGGGTGGGGGTGGGAACCTTCAGCATGTTGTGCCGGAGCGTTCTGCGCTTCCTGCAACCACGTCGACGCGCTATCCGCCATCTGTTGGGGACGGTCAATGACGTGAGCCAGAACACAAAGGCGGTGACCGACCATCTCTTGGAAAGGTTGCACACCACGCTGCACGTTGTACCTGTCCGATGCTTTCACTTTCCTTGAAGCCATTGAGGAAGAGGGTTGAGGGGTGTAGAGGCAGGAGCGGGAGAACAACCTCGAAAGACTGTGTGCCTAAATATGCCGCCGATCGAGTGAAGGCCTCCGCCTCAAAACCTCGGTATACCGACGAGTGTCATTATTCGCAGTCAGACTGGGCTGCAGGAATTCAGAGCGCTCTCAGAAAAGGCAAGGGAGTCGAATGCGGGGAAACGGGACCATTGGACAGATGTCATGCAGCCAGGAAGAAGCGCTGCAACCGACGGCTCAGAAAGGGATATCCATGCTGCCGGGATCACAGATGAATATGAGGATAAGGTTCTTGCGGTAAGTGCCCTACAGCTGTGCAATGCTTCTGGGCCAGCAGCGAGACGCTCCGGTGTTCAAACTCACAGGTACGGTCCTCCGTTCAGTGCGCAGTTTTGGAGGCTTCTTCTACATAGGCTGGAATGGAAGATGGGATCTGGGCAATCTACCTGGTTTAGAAGATCGAGTCAGTACTCCTGAATGCGTTCGTGGGCGCGACTTCCAAGGCGATGATAATCATGTCCGTACCAAGTCCGCCGAGGCATCTTACGTAGTAGAGACGGCGATGGCGGGCGAGCACATAGTTCGGCAAACTTTTCGGACGGACCAATCCATGATGCAGCGGTGCTCTTGACTGAGACCACAAAGACGCGTAGCGAGTAGCTGCGGTAGGATCAGGTCATCGAGAGTGTCGTCAGGCTCGTGAGTCGTGACGTTTGCTCGAGCACCCTCCAGATCTGGCGGAGAGGATGAGGTCCGACGGCGCTGACGGAAACATCGGATTCACATGAATGCGATTCCTGTGGGCGTGTCAGACTCAGTTCATATATCGGAAATCCGAGGATAACGATGTTGTTGCCTTACCTAGCCCCATTCGGCACTAACTCGTATCCTACCAACTCGCAGGACATCGTCGACGTATTACTCACCCACATCTTCGAGGAGTTAGAACTCAGAGGGTGCTATCATGATGATGGTGGTACCGGTGGTACGAATGGGCGCGAGCTGCGGGCCTCGCCAGCGCCCTCCCAGCGGCGAAGCGGAGCGCCCGCAGCTATTCTAAGCGCTAAAACTTGTAGAAGCCCTGCAAGAGGGTATGATGTCCACGGGGATCAGACAACTGTCCTGGTGATCGCAAATTGGTCCGCCGTAAGTGGCTCATCGGTCCTGTCTGTACGGCACCTTTGTCAGTCCACTACAGCGTCAATGTCCTGTGGCGGGGAGGATTCTGCCAGCGCTATATGGCGCTTCGGTCTGTCTGTTATCGCTCAACTGTCCACAGTTTGAAGAATCTAAAGATCCACTGCATGGATTCCCTTCAGAATTTCTGAGACAGTTCCCAGAAACCCCTAGATACAGCGAAAAATAATCAGCTGGCGACCCATGGCGTTGAACATTCTCCATGTTCCTGCTAACTTCAAGTGCCCGCATAGCGCGCACAGCGGCGCTACGTGCATCGGCAAGGTCGGGAGAGAGCCGAGGCTAGCCGAGAGGGTGGGAAGCATAGCGCGCGTCGGATGGCCTGGTTAGCGCTCGCATTTCGTGCACGCAGAACATAATGAAGGAGAAGAGATACAAGGAAGCTAATATTTTTCCTGAGATGAGAGGCTTCATAATACGCAACTTCCAAATTTTGAAGAGGAACGGATGAGTGGTGGAGGAGATCCTTCAAACGGCGGACAGTGTATCGATAATTCGGCGTGGAGGAGCAAACGTGCGGACAGGTTACCGAAACGGCCGGACATGATACCGTTTTGCAGAAGCCCTAGCCCTCCCCCCCACACTGGCGTGGCGGCTTTCCCCCGAAGGTCGTCCTTGCGCAAGAAGCTTGCACGAGACGGACAGAGAGGTAAAGAAGATGGAGGACTGAAAATGCTGAGTGTACTCACTGACAGGCTTCAAGTTGATATAGACTCTAAGCCTGAGGCCTGAGGGATGTACGCCGCACGGTCAATACAGCCTGAAGGACATGACACATGAGGCCCAATGCATCCAAACTCTGAATGGAAGGTTACGTTGATTCTCTATGCTCGCCAGCTTCGTGATGGTGACTGACTGCATCCTGTAGTGCTGACGGTCGATTCAAGTGGGGAGGACTCGCACCTATTCTGTGCACGACGGTGACGAGCTTACTCTGTTCGCGGTTCTCGTGACTATATGTGATACGATAAGTATCGTCGGTGATGGGTAGTGCACGCCGCTGCACGCGTACCACCGCCTCCAACACGTCCTACGACCACG